>NC_051180.1:140849561-140988492 GCF_013339695.2 Rhipicephalus sanguineus | reverse complement strand
GGTGTTCGAGCACCCCACACACAGCAATTGTTCTTTGACATATCTTGAAGCTTCGGCCACCACACACATGCGTCGGACACTACTAATTTCACTCCGAAAACGTGAACGACGCGGTGACACATGAACACGACGTAGAACGTACGGCGGACGCCTGCTCACTCCCGAGTGAGCGAGCAAGTTCGCCACACTGGCGCTTCGGTCGGCGTGCCCTAGGCGGTTATAGCAAGGTGGTGGGGAAGGAAGTGAGGGTGAGGAGGAGTAATGTGAAGGTGAGGAGGAAGGAAGGAGAAGGGAGAGGGTAAAACATAGCATAACCTTGTATAGTATAGTTTAGCAAGTACATGGGAAAGAGAAGTAAGGACTGATGTAAGCGTGCGGAGGAGAAAAGGGGGGAGGTCGGAGGGTACAACAGGGCATAGCCATGTCCATTATAACAGAGCAAGGTGTGGAAAGATGAGTGAGGATCAGGAGGAGTTACGTGAGGGTTAGGGCAAAGAAAAGAGGATGAAGCGTCAATATAGAAAGAGATAAAGAAAGAAATTGCCGGTCCGCTGTTTCACTCAGATTCACAGGCGTAGAACTGGCTTCATTTTTGTTTTTCTGTAAACACACTTATGCTCTATCCCACAAGCTGGTTGCAACACGGTGGAAGGTACGAGAGTATGCAAAGATGTAAGCAAGACACATGCTTGTGCATGGAAATAGTTCTGTTTGTAATTGCATTATAATTGGCAAGGTTAAGACAACTGCGTGTGTTCACGCACTTGTTGAGACAACTGCTCGTGCTACGTCACTGAGATTTGGGATACACTAACTACTCATTACGTCATTAGCCCCTTCCCATAACCTTAATTGTTGCATGTGTAAGCAACATGGCAGCGCCCATGCAGATGCGACCACCCGCGAACTCGCGCTAAAATCAACGGTGGAGTCGGCTGTCACATTGTGTCATCTCACGCTGACGACAACGTATCAGGTATGTTGGGCACTTATTATAGAGATCAACGCTTGTTCGGCCACGACTGCTATACCCTTGTCCCCTATAAAAAATGAGAATGAATCTTGAAAAAGTGCAATCTTGGAAACAGGTAACGGGGTCGGAAAGGGATACATTTCCGTGAGATTTACGCAATATATGGATTATTGGTATGTCATACGGAATGTTTCAGTAGGGGAGCTCAGCACACAAAAATAAATGTAGAATCCCCGAGGAAAATTTAAGAAGTTTATAAGCCGATCGAAGACAAAGCTCATACAGCTTTGCATCGATTTGAATATCATATATTGCAATTTCAAACAATGTCCTGTTTTGTTCAGCTTGTTAACTCAGAAGAATAGCCGTTGCCAGATACAGGCCACGTCAGTAAATAAGACAAAAATTCTGTTAAAGGTTTAGCGCTAGTCGGTGGGACAAAATGTTCACATATTTGAAGTAAAGCTTCAAAAGTTAATTGCACATAGGGTCGCAATTGATAGTTGTGTTATTTTGCTGCTATAATTACCACTCCCACAATCAACCCACTGTATACTGTAACTGTAGCGATGTCTAAAAGCCCAATTTATTCCACTGACCATCAACCTTTTTACCTTAATTAATTACCACTCTCACAATCAACACAGTATATAGTGTAACTGGAGCGACGTCCTAAAAGCCCCTTTAATCACCCTGACCATCAAGCTTTATTCATGGTTAATAACCTAATTGATCGCTTCATTGATGATGCAGAACCACTGCCTAATTTACTATTCCCGGTCGGTTATTCATTTAGCCTTCGAATATTCTCAGTGGAAACGAGAGCTTCTTCGTTACAGAAGACAGATAAACTAGTCTACTTATATCAGTTCAAGTGCTTTCAAAAGTTGCGCATGCGCTCAAAACATGTTACCTACAACTAGGAGGCGCCCATGATTAAAGAGGTGCCGCTAAGTCACTTTACGCTTAATATGCCACGCTTCCCGCGGCCTTAAGTTTCGGCCGGCGGCACGAGACCGCAGTGTACGCAGCTCTACGAAGCGCAGCGCGGAAAACAATGAAGCCACTTGCTTATAATGAGCGTCGGCGTTCTTTGTTGCAATGCAGCCGGAACCATACCCCGAAGATAAGGATCGTTTTCCTGCCCGTGAATGCGCGTAGAGCCTCTTAGGATATATTACGCCGCTTTCCGATGGGCTGTAAACTTTCATGTACAAACACTTCGTTACGTGATTTCTGTACAGAGCAACTTATTTTCGAGTGCTACACACAGATCCCAGGTCCTCTTGGCGCTAAAGCGGTCGAAAATTAAAATTACGAGCAACCACTATAGGCGCACCTCCGTAGCCGCTCTCCCATGAAAGAAAAAATAAGTAAATAAAAACTACATAGATAAAAAAAAAAGGTGCGTGACGTGGTATTGTGCGTGAAACATAAAACACGTGTTCACCCCCAGGGTACATAAATGCAAGTGCAACTATCTCTCAGCCCCCCCCCCCTCTTTTAAGACCGAAAAAGCACTGCTGAAGCAATGCACTTTGGTACACCGCAGTCATTATAAGTTATTTCTTTGTTGTTATTCGTTCATAGCAGACACGAACGCCCCCAGCACAACACTCATGCATCTCAGCATGGCCGATCAAAGCCTCTGCGCACCCGCATAATTTTAGCGCAACCCTTTCCGGAATAATTAGCCAGCAGCAGGGCATGTTTTATTCATTAATTTTTTTTGTCGTAAATAAACGTGGTGACGCGATAGAACGACGTAGTCGCAATATGCGCGAGCATACGAATTAGCAACTACTGGTGATTAGGAACATTAATTGTCGCGCGACCGAGCTCACATAAATTATTTACGGAGGAAATGACAGGCTGTATATACGAAAAGCTTATAAAAAAACGATCATTTTCAACACACTCTCGGGCACAGCAAAATACTGGATTTATACACCCCCAGAATATTATTGTTTCGTTCTTCCCAAAGCAGCAACGCCCGGAAAACCCTTTATGTGTAAAAGCTAGTGTCATCGGCCTCAAACTTATATCACTCCGAGCAGCGCAACATTGAAAAATGCACAGCGGAGGAAGAAACTATATGAAAGACGGCTACTGCTTATCCATAACAATAATATTTAATACTGCTTATGAAACGCATTCGAGGCATATATTATGAAAATACGATGGCGATGGGCTTGTCGGCTTGCTTACGTCGCCCAGCGTTTCAGATCAGTGATGTATGCTCTCCTCACGGTACTGAGTGCGGCATTATAGAGCAACACGTACCTATGATAAGTATTCGCATCAGCAAGAACTCTATGTAATAACGAACAGAAAAGGACGCTAATCACCATTTCCTGCGTGTACGGCGATTCCTTGTACGGCGCATCATTTTCACGGCGAGCGCGTCACCGGAACAACCGCACTAACTACAGACAACAGCCTCAGGGTCACCATACATCGCCATACTTTCGCGCTGTAGCACAATAACACGGATCCATTAGCGGTCCTAAGACCGTATCCGTGTTTTGTCCGCGGCGGGAGATCGTATATAATACGCCTGAGGGGGGCCTACATTGTTGCCAGGGCGAGCCCAAGCGTGTCGCAGCTCGAAAACACGTCGCTTCTTGAACGGAGACACGCGGTTGCGCCGATTTTCTGCTACGCCCACGCGAGGCTGAGTGCCAGAACATAAAGGGAAAAAGAAAGAAAGAATCGGAGCGACTGTACGCATGAAACATCGAGGGATCGCTGAAAGGAAGTTCCCGTTCAGGTACGGGAGAAGACGGCTTGGGCGCCGCAATCAGCCTTCGGGCACGGATACGCGAACGAGTACGCTGCATTTCTTCGATGTTCCGCCGCCGCGATCCAAAAAGGGAAAGGTACGAAGAGTAAAACAAGATACGGGGCACCCGTAACAAAGGATGAAGAAGCATGCTACGCGGCGACGAGTGAGCGAACACAGCCTGTGCGCGCTCGCATGATGCGTTGCTATCTGGTTCCGGAGTGTACTATATACACCGCCGGGTGCCTCGCCGATGTTGCTGCTGTTTCGTCGTACCTAAGGTGCACGTATAGCTCGCAATGCAGCCGCCGATAATGAGGAATCCGTACGAGGATACCAGGTATACAGAAGCGTATCTTAGCCTCTCTTGACGGCACACATTCTTTTTTCCTTGTTTTTTTGTTTTGTGCGTTTTGCTTCTATACACGTGTGTCCTCGTGATCTTGTGTTTCCTCTCTCTTCGAGGTGCTCGGAGTCTGCTGTATATAGTGGTACGAGCGCTGTCGCACCCGACTCCTATGTATCATTTTTATTCTTTACCTGTTCTCTCCTCTCTCCCTCACACCATGTCTGACTCTCTCGGCAAAGAATGGACATCTCCTGTACATCGCGGTGAGTCCTTCGCGTCGTCCTGCAAAGGAAATAGTACACACACACAGAGAGAGAGACATGGTGGACGGACCAGCGTCGATGATGATCCTACGTGTGTGTGTGTCGCCCGAGAAAAAAAAAATTACACCCGCCCCTAATGACGCAGGCGCTATGCTTGATGTGCCCCGTGCGGGCTGCTGGTATCTCTCCCACGAACCGTCTTTTCTCCTACACACGTACGCGCGCAGGTGTTTGTGTCTCAGCGCTGTGTACCCTTTGGAGGCCTTCCGAGTTCGGGCGCCGACTGAGCCATAGCTCCTTTTCTCATCTGTTGCCTAAGAAGAAGAAGAAGACGGCTACGCACTGCACGCTGTGTTAAGGGCATCGCACGTACATGTCAGCGAGCTACATGCCCCTGGGCACGCAGCCTTGGGGCAAAAAAGGACAGGAAAGAAGAAGAGTAAGTTTGAAGGAAATGACGTTCCCGAGTCTTCACTTAATTCTCTCTGTCTTTTTTTTCCTGGCGAGGGGGGGGGGGGGGGCTCCTCGCGTGCCGGGGCCCCATATTCACCATTCTTCCGAACCACCGCAACTCCGGCAGCCGGAGCCTATACAACTTCGTGGCGACGCGCAGGTATAAACATATACACATTGCAAAGACGCGTGCAGTGCTCGCATGCGGCGGCCTGATGGGCGGAATCAATCGAGTCTGCGAACGTCTAGAAGATGGGCGTATACACGTGAAGAAGCAAAATTCAATCATTCCTTCCTCGTACGAGATTGTAGCCTGCAGTCTATGGCCTCCATCTTGTTCGCAACTTCCTGGTTGTTTCTCTTATACACTGCATCGTCAAGAACGTAACAAAACGAAGACGCACGCACGCTTCGGCGCCATCAAAAATCAGTTCTCTTCCCGAGACCAAAGAGCAAAGAGGGCCTTTCAGGAAAGAATAAAAATAAGATAATCGCCCGGGGTACCCGGCCGCGCACCAAATAATAACTATACGTGTTGTCTCGGAAAACAGCAGCTTAGCGCCATCTTTCGGACATCAGACCTTCGTAGGATCGGCGGGCGAAGTTTGCTGTTCGCAAGCGTGCGCGCAGAAACAGGCGCAAGTAACATGCATCAGGCGCGTTTAGGCGGGGCTTTATTTTTTGTGTTTTCCGCGTAGGCATTCAGGATTGCTTAACATCCAAAAAAAGGCTCGTTTCAGTGACAATCCGCGCGCTATCTAAAAGCGGGACCACCACGAGGGAAAAAAAAAAGTAAAATCGAATGTCAGTAGATTGCATACGTGGCTTGCGATGGCAATCGACATCTCTCAGCCCGTAAGCGACCGTTTTAAAACAACTATCTTCGTACACAGTTACAGAATTTCCCGGTGCTCGGTGAAGCACGGACCAAAAGGTAACATCTAATCAGGAAGTACGCGATTCTCGTGTTGTTTTTTTCTCCTCCAACTGAATCCCGAACAAGGTGTCGCAACTTCGCGAAGCCCGCCGCACCCATGGACGTATAATTTCGGCAATAATCCCACCACCACCGACCCCACTCCTCGCTTGTTAGGCAACGCGGCCTTTGCACTTCCGCGTTACAGAAAAAGCGTACATGTCACAGGTCGAAAAAGAAGCGTCAGCTCTTCCTCCGGGCGCTCCGGGGAAATTCTCTGCAGAGCCTTGTTCGACAAACCTATTTATTTATTTATTTATTTATTTATTTATTTATTTATTTATTTATTTATTTATTTATTTTGATATACCCTTGAGTGACACACCAAAGGGGATGGTATTAGGCTAGAGTTAACATCTAAATTTTGCATGCAGGGGCTTTCTTTTTTTCTTTTTTTTAAAGCGTATAGCAGCCGGTATGCTTCAGTGACTGCTACATTCGACACTTACCGCTATCAAAGAAAGAAAGAAATTCGTAGACAGCTTAATCAGTAGATTGTGGGGGTTTGGGGAGCAAATCATAATTGCACATGACGCCAAATCTATATAGTCATGGTTAACATACACTATCTTGAACATAAGATTGCGTCCCTGCTCATGATACCTGTGTAGACTTGGTCTGCATGTTTAAATAGCGTCATGGATAACTATCCCGTGTAGGTGTAGTACGCGACGCTTTATCGCGTTCTTTTAAGGTAAGAAATTGGAAGGCAAAGTAAATTCGTGTTTTGTACGGTGTGCCGTTGACGTGGGCGGTGACGTGTTGACGAAAATATTTCATTATGAAATTATAAAATCTATGATCGACAACTCAATCATTGAGAAAAAAAAACTGAATGAAGACGATGTTGGTGCTAAACAGATGGGTAACAAACATTAGCCACACTATAGCAGCCGTTAGACATTGCTTACGAGTGCTGGTAGTGTACAAGTAAACAAAACATTGAAATCACGTATACTATAGCTTACTGTGATGCTCTTTTAGGCTGCTCTGCCTTCGATATGAGACCATCATTTTGTTCAAAATTCTCATCACGCCCCCTTATACGGAGATGTGGGCGCAAGGGACCATGGAAGATGTCCTGAAAAAAAGTATCCATATTCAACTCGTACGTTTGTATCTATGAGAAGCGAACTACTTTGTTCAAATATTTCACATCGTGTCACGTCAACGCGATTACGTGCATGCGAGGCAACGACATATAGAGCAGGAGGCGGAGACTTTCAGCATACATGCGATCCATGTCAGATACCATCAGACTATCACATCCACGTCAGACAGCGCTATAGACCACGCATTTCATTCCACCGTGATTGACCTTTTTTATCACACTGGTTTCAGGGTCGGTGAGCCGACTATGAGGTAGTATAATAAAACCCAGTCAGTGTAGATTTTACGTACGACAATATCCAACGTAAGTTCAATACCAAAGTTTCTGTGCAAGAGAGGCTTAGATGATCGTATATGTGCTATGCTGTGAGTGAGAATACTATATACTCTTGCGCGTAGCACCCATCCGCTCAGAGCACAACGTATACATTAACTCATTGTGTCATACAGTCAGCTGTCATCATACCTTCCTTCAACTCTTAAGTGCGGAGCAGTTTTAGGGACCGCCGTGTCGTCATCTCATGTCTCGCGTCGGCGTCATGCAGTATACCACATTTGATACACATAAGCCGAACAGTATCCACGCTTGGAACGCCAGCGCCCGCTTGCCCGCGAACGCCAGCGTTGCCGAAGGCCGAAGCGGCAGAGAAATGCCAGGGTTGGGAGTTTAGACAGAGATCTACTGAAGAGAGAAGAGGAGGCGAAACGCCAGCGCGGGTAGTTAGATGCACCGTACTCGGAGCAGCAAACAGAAAAACAGTAGAAATGAGACCATAGCACAAAAAATAGATAATCGCAAAACAAATAAGATAATCCCCTGAAATGAACTTAAAAGTATAGAAAATACCACGTAATCACACGAAAACGACAGAAAAGATAAACACACAAGAATAACAAGGGAATCGCAGGCAAATCATTGCCCCGCAGTTCGTACAGCGATCACTTGGGGGGGGGGGGGGGGGCTGGCTTTGATTTTTTAGTAGCAGGCTGGAGACACGTTTTCTAGGTCAACCTCTCCTCTCTTCTTTAAACCTCTCTTCTTCTTCCACTTCGCGTAGTCGACGCGGCGCCGTGTTCCCCTATGGGCTGCAGAGATAAGCGTCCTCTCTGTAACCACTATTATTTTACTTAGCACAGCGAAATACCAATCAATCAGATGCACGAAACCCTACAAACGTCGACATTTATCACGTAACGGTTTGTTTTAATAAAGACACTCCCCTTTTGGTGGTGTGTGTTTGTCACAATAGGATATCCAAGCGTCATTTATTCTATTGCTGAGTAACTACTTAAAAAACAATGCCCCCACAACCAGCGCATCTTACGTGGTCGTAAAGATGCAAGTGGTGTCATGCATATGCAAGGCATTCGGGAAAATTTCAAGAGTAGCCGTCAGTGGCGGTCCTTTGTTTTAATTCTGAACTTACGTCCCTTGCTGGAGTGCATAGATCGGCAAAAGGAAAGAAAAAGAAATTAGAGCTTAATCAGGCTCACTAAAAAAATCCACAGCACATCCACGGGGTGAATGATGATGAGTGGGGCGAAGCTCCGGAGGGAATCTTCGGTAAACCGTGAATACTCCGAGTAATTCGCCCTTTATATGATCAAGTAAACACCGTGTATATATTAAACATAAAACTTTTATTGTACTGTTGGTTTACGTCAAGGAGGTTTCTTGGTTTACGTGTTCCCTTCATCACAACGGTCCCCCTAGCGTACGTCGCCGCACTAAATCGAACGATTTCCTTCCACCAATGACATGCGCCATATGTGAATCTTCCGTGAATTCTGCCCTGTACATCATCAACGACGTGAGATCGGGCGCGTTTATACTAAAGGGTTGATGAGAGTCATAGCGACTTGCAGCTCACTTTAACTTTACATGTGCGCTGTGAATTTTTATTGTTTAATCACGCACAGGAGAAATCTCACATAGGCTTGGAGGTCAAAATCCAGTGCATATATATATATATATATATATATATATATATATATATATATATATATATATATATATATATATATATATATATATACGGGGTGGCCAGTGAACGGTTGTGCAGCGCGAGCAGTCGGTTTTTTCAATCAAGAAACTCGCTAGCAGACGCTGCCTGCGTCGGCCTCGCGAGGCGAGAGAGAGAGGGAGGGAGGGGGGGGGGGGGACTAGAGCACGCATCTGCAACGCAACGAGCGCCTCCGCGCCATCTAGGGATCTTTCTGAGAACTAGAGGTGGCTACGACAGCGCCGTCTAGTGAACACTCCAAGAAGTAGAGGTGGCTACCTACTACTACTACTACTACTACATACTACAGAGTCCTCCCTTGCAAAAATATATTTAGACAGTCTATAGACACTCTAAAAAGGGGTTTAGATAGTCTATAGACTGTCTAAATGAAGCAAGGGGAGGGACAGCAAGGGGAAATTTTTGCAAGGGGAGGGACAGACCCACACCCTAATGAGCGTCGCCCCTAAAATGTATATTGTGCTTAGCACTTGGAATCAAGACTCCACAGAATTTTCCTCCGCTGTAGTCACTCGAACAACTGGACTCACTCGGACTCAAACTTACCATAATATTACTCACCCGGACTCATTTGGACTGACGGCTCGATCTGAGTCTGAGTGAGACAACTTATGAGTGCGTTAGGGCTCATGAGTCACGGTGTCAATCCTCTTTAACGCCAATATCTTACATAATTGGTGCTCTACGATAAGTATTTTCATCTGTTGCCTTCAAATAAGAGTTATCAGTAGTTGCAATCCAGTAAAGACATTTTTATTGAAAGACACGACTCACACGAGATATTTTTATCAATTAAAACCTTCCTGTGAAACAAATTGTGGGGAAGGTCAAGGCACCCCGACCCCCTTTATGCAACTCACCCCTCTGATCAATAAATATTGAGCTGGCGTATGAACGCTAGTACGTTGGAATATATGTGAGTATACGTGAGTATAGAGGTGAACCGAAATAAGGCTAATAGTGATGCTGAAGATGAGCAGACGGGACCATAGGTCGGCGAAAAAAGAAAGGTGGTGCTCACTCAACTTTCCCCAAGAAATATATTTTCCGCTTAGGGCTGATTCGGACTCAGACTCAGCAAAAGTTTCCTCAACCAGATTCACTCAGACTCAGATTCACAGGTTTCTGAGTCTGGGTGAGTCAATTCATGAGTGAGTTTGTTAATTTATGGTAGAGTGTATATGTATATATGTTATAATGACAACTAACACAGAATGATGCCAACACTCTAAGGCAAAAGGTTGTTAAAAGGGTGTGTGTGGTTCGTCCATTTGGGGACTAATGGGGCTGCCACAACCATTAATCCCTTTAAGGACTAACGGCACCGGGTCTAACAGTTAGTCCCCACAATAGACTAACATTTAGTCCTCACATTTACACCTTACCGGGCAACTGTTAGTCCCCACAGATCACCTCAATGGACTAACATTTGGTCCTCACATTTACACCTTACCGGGCAACCGTTAGTCCTCGCAGTTGCACCTCACAAGGACCAACGGTCGGTCCACTCAAACGCTCCATTCGGATGAACTTTTTATCCCAGGGATGATTTTCTACAGTTACTCTCCGCAAGACTTAATACTTTTTTCGCGTGTTTCTTTCCGCGGTGACCAACAAATGCCGCGGAAAAGAACACGCAAAAGAATATTTAGTCATGCGTATGTCACTGCTTTCGCATTCAATGCGACAACGAAAGACAAAAGTGAGACAATGAAACGTTTTATTTTTTCTATACATATGAAGTTTCTGCTTTCTTCCATTGAATTCCTTACAAAATGTCCAATACATGTTCAGCCGCGTTGTCATATCTCGCACAGTCCTTTCTGTGAAGCTGCTCCAACGGAAGCGATAGATGGCAGGCGTTGTACGCGCCAGGGCACACAGCATTCTGCTCGTCGTGGGCAACGGCTGCATCCTGCAAAGCACAAAAATACTGCAAATATTTAGTCACGTGACAGCGAGGGTGAAGACGCACGAACTGTGCAAATACGTGCAATGTGAACAAAAACACGTCTAAAACATGGCACGCAAATAATTTCCCCCCTGCGAAGCACAAAAATATTGCGAATATTCTGCGACACGTCACAGAAGGGATGAAGACGCACGTACATGACAAATGTGTGCAAGGTGAAATCAGAATCAGAAATCGTTTTATTTAGTTATCGAATTAATTACAAAATTTTTGTATACAGAAGCAGGTCCCATAGTCAGAGACTGAATCGGGACCTCCTACAGTAGTGAATATAGAAACAATTAATTGGTGCAGGAAACAGTGGTGCAGAAAACAGGTAATAAAATACATCGCAGGTAAAAAAGAAAAAAAGGAGTTCTACTGAAGAAAATCATTAGCAGAAAGTAGCAACAATCGCGGGATTTAATTAGAACACGTATGCCGTAAGCCATTTTTTTTTCGCAGGTATCCAACATACGAATGAAATTTCAAATGACGGTCCAGTTTAATTCCCAAGAAGGTCGCCTCATCGTCTGCTTCTATTGCGAATTGATTTAGAAATATTGGGGGGATATAATTATGTTCACGTTGGTGAGAGTGGAAAACAACGAATTTTGTTTTAGTGGGATTTATTTGTAATTTATTATGGATACACCAAGCAGCCAAGCCTGAAAGGTCATCATTTAGCTTCTGTGTCAGAGATTGGAGGCATTTATCAGTGTCAACAATTGTTGTGTCGTCTGCATACAGTAAGCATTCTGAACTGGTAAGGCAAGATGGCAAATCATTTATGTAAATAATGAAAAGAAGTGGGCCGAGAATAGAACCTTGAGGTGCTCCTATATTTGTTACTTTAAGTATAGATTTATGACCTAACAGACTGACAACTTGGCTTCTATTGAGTAGGTAGTTTTTTATTAATAATAGTGCAGGACCAGTTACGCCTATTGCTTGAAGCTGCATAAAAAGAATGTGGTGGTTGATAGTGTCGAATGCTTAAATAAAAACACCCGTCTAAAATATGGCATGTAAATAATTTCACCGTGATGTCATACGTCATCAAAGACGCATTTCAAGCCACACAGCGCAACAAACACTTCAAGTGCGGCGGCCGCAGCCATCACGCCGAGGCGCCGCCAACCACCGTGCCCCAACGAGCCGGCGAGTTTTTTGCGAGCGGCGTCGTACAACTCGAGCAAGCCCGTCAGCCGCAACGCGAAGCCGACGCCACGAAAGGCGCCAGGCTGCTAGCGAGCGAGCGAAGGGGACGCCGGCGATAACGGCGTCCAATTTCCACCAAATTCTTCGAGCGCGCACTAGTAATGTGCAGCGAGCGAAAGCGGGGTCGACGCCTCGAACGGCGGCGAACTGCTTACGAGCGAGCGTCGAGGAAGCCGAAGGTCACGGCGACCAATTTCCGCAGAGTTCCGAATCGCAGCTAACGTCGGCTAGCTGAAGCACCCGCCAACCCATGCCGGTGCATTTCAAGCGCGCGGCACACAATCGAGCTCGTTGCTACCGCACAGCGTTTCGGACGAGTCGCAAAACAGCGGCGAGGCCTCTGCCTAATATTGCTAATATCGCGAGCTTGCAGCTCATCACCACGGTGAATCATCGGTGAGCGAACATCCGGCCAGGCGACGACAACGGCGGCCAATATCCAGGCGGTCACAAAGCACAGGCGAGCTCACGCCCAAGCCGGCCCGCGGTACATTTCGTGCGCGCGATATACAACACGATCGAGTCCGTTACCGATAATCGCGATCAGTTTCGCGCACGCGATAGGTACGGCAGAATAAAAAGCGATCACTTACTTGTGAAAGAATCCAGCGCCGATTTGTGCCCCGAGTCAGACTGAAGTCCGATAGGCCTACAGTCTTCTCGGCCGCCATTCCTATAGCCGGTGGCGACGCAGTGCCGTGACTGCGCCGGAGATATACAGCGCGGCGTCGCGACGTGTCGAGAGCAGCTCCAGACTTCGTGGGTGTGGCGAAACGTAAAAGCAGCACGACACACTCATCCACGCATACGTCTGTATCAAAGGCAGCGAGCCGTAGGTCCTAGATCGGCGAACTCCGAGCGCGACTTAACCGGCAACACGCCAGCTCAAACACAAGATGGAAGACTGACCCGAGCGAGGAGGACGATTAGCTCCCTTGACAACGGTTTGCACACGGAACGTATCCATGCACACGGCCTGCATCTCCCGCGCCGTTCATCCCTTTGCAGACTAACTGAATTGCACACGGCACGCATCCCTCTCCGCTTGCTCCTACGACGGTCTAACCGTTCATCTGCGGGCCTATTGGGCTCCGTTACTCCTCGTTCGGGGTAATTTTGCCTTAGAGTGAAGGAAAGTGTATGACATGTTATTTGTAATAATTGGGATGTAAATGTGAAGAAAGTAAAGTGGAAGAAAAGATAACCTGCCGCCGGCAGGGACCGAACCTGCGACCTTCGAATAACGCGCCCGATGCTCTACCACTGAGCTACGGCGGCGGTCATCCCCCCGTCCACTTCATAGGGTATATATGTGCATTTGAACCTAGAAGTGTTAGTCAGCGCCGATCGCAGCCATGGCGGCGAGTGTGGAACACTCTTTTTCTGCCTTTTGGAGTCACGTAGCACGCGATCTTTCTGAGCTGGCAGCTGACCAATAAACCCTAGCTCGCATACTATACCTGAAGGTATCAAGTCTGCCAGAACAAGACCCTTGCTATGAATGAAGGAAAGAAGATGGCTTTTAGGGGCTATATGTATAGTACTCTGAATGGTACTTTTTTTCTAAACGCATAGGCGCCATTGGAGTTCATGCGATTCAGCTGAGGTGCTCAATTTTCATTATAAGGGACAGCCTTCCATTTCGGAGTGCTTAGTGCTTGGAATCGTTCACGTATTGTTCTAAACATAATTAGAGTACATGGTGTAATGCTATCTCGTATTAGAATGCACAGTGCTCTTTATAATTCCCATTTTCCTGTACGCAATGACGTTGTTTGTTTTTTCTGTATTGAAGCCGCATGCATCTCCCTTCAGTAACATATATAATACTCTAAATCAGCTTCATTTTTTGTGAACCCGTAATACTAAACTTCAATCAGTCTAAATGGTTCACATTTTCTTCCTAAACGCACCAAGCAGTCGTTCTTCGGTGGGCGAGGAACAGCGGTATACATCTCTCCCATATATAGTCGAGTACATAGTACTCTGAATCGTCACCTGTTTCTTTTTTTTTTCTAATCACAACAAACATTAAAAGGGCCCAAAGATGCAGCACATTATTTGTACAGCTTACCGCTCTACCGCAGAATAATTATTTTTAAGGCGAAAGCTTGAAATTCCTCATCAAACACGAAAATTGACCGGCGTATCGCGTCGGCGTCCCCTGTCGACGGCGTCAGCGCAAGTGATTAAAAAAATCGTCATCACGTGATGACGTCACAGATCGCCAAAATTTGTGGCGTCATCGTGACGTCACATGGTGACACCATAACATAAAATCGTTGCTTGGTGAAAAATGGGCTGATCCTGGAGTCAGTGCAAAACAAGCTGAGGTGCAGAAAGCTTACAATGGCCCCGATCCTGGAGGCTTCGCAAAATTACGTTAGTTACAGAAAGCTCTCGGAGGGGGGCGCGGGAGGTTCAATACATTGACTTAGAAGAAAAAGAAGAAGATGGCTTTCAGCTTCTAGTCGACTGAGGCGGATGTATAAGAAAATCCGTGAGCTTCTTTCTTTTTTTGGTGAGTAGGCCTTACTGAATAATTTAAATGTGGATGTTTAGGCGTTGATGAGCGCTCATCTCTCTTTTATTTTTTTTAATTCGTATTTCTGTACACATCCAACGAAGATACCTGTCAATCCATCCGTCGCGTAAGACTAATCGGTATAAAGAAATTTACGTGCAAACCCAAATAAGTCCAAAAGGAAACGTTGGCGGTGGTGGGTTTCGAACGTACGACCACACGCTCAGAAGCCGAGTGTCTCATACCCATATGGAGGCGGAAATGTTTGAGACCCGTGTACTTAGATTTAGGTGCACGTTAAAGAACCCCCGGTGGTCGGAATTTCCGGAGCCCTCCACTAAGGCGTCCCTCATAATCATATCGCGGTTGTGGGTCGTTAAACCCCAGATGTTACTATTATGTCTTATACCCACTGCGCTAAACATCGCCGCTTGCATAATGTGAATATACCTGAACCATGTATCGGCGGAACAACAGCAAGACGCTAAAGAACGCGAGAAAGAAGAGAAGAGCCGCATTATCGATGCCGCAACGCATGACCAAGCACACAGCAAGTGAGAGCTCGGAATGCTGAACGCCATTGGCAACAAAGAGTGCTGTATTCGCCTCTTATTCGTCGTCTTTTACTGTTCTGACTCAAGATTTCGGTGTTGCAATCACGCTTTTCCATTTCACGATTTCTTTAGGGGTATTTCTCCCGATTATACGACACAGCGCAGCAGCATGCGACGAGCAAACAGCAGGAGATTAGTAGAAAGCGCTTACGCATCATTAAACAGCTGCCAAAGAAGATCTTGAGCGGAATCCTTTTCACAGTACATCGATAAATGCGTAAGCGGTGCCCTGCGTGGCTGGGAAATGTGATGTTTAGTGCGCATGCGTGAAGTGTCCAAATGTAGAATAAAACTCACGCTCCTGCGTCTCTTTTAGCAGCGAAGCTGTTCTTGGTCCAGCCTTTCATGACCGGCACCCGTGGTAACGCTTGTGGGCATCACAAACGGGTATATGCGCCAGAGACATTGGATAAATCCCACTATACGAGACTCACCCCTGGTCCACTAAAAATGAAGGCAACAGTTAGCCCAACAAATGTGCCACGGAAATCTGTGCGGCCTATCAGAAAACTATCATCATCATAAACGCGTCTGTGCCCCAGAAATTGGGTGAATTTCACTACACATAACTTCCACTAAAACGGAAGAAGGCAACACTTAGCTCAAGAAATGGCGTGAGCGTTATCGCAGTCACACCACTGTCACGTGATACTTTGTGGTTATAAAAGGTGGTGGCTATACTACCACCTCAAAGCTTAACTATAAGAGTGTTTAATAAAGAGCAGTGATACAACATATCTGAAAGAATTGCAAAACATAGCCGCCCAATAAAGATAAGATAGCTTTAACTTGAAACATGTATACGTATGTAGCGTCTATTCCACTCCGACCCCTCTATGCTCCACGGTGCGATACACACACAGCTGCCCAGCAGATTGTGCGTTCGACGCATGACAGCAGAGCGAACCAGTACGCTGACCTCCATGGCTACGGCAGAACCTATCGAGCGCAGAGTAACGGTGCGCATTGATTTCGTCTCTTGCGTAGCCAAACGCGCGTCGCCTCAACATATCGAGTGGGTCGCGCAGCGGCGACGATAGCGCGACAACACTGCGGCGGCACAAAGCACACCGAGCGTACACATAATCGCTGTCGCAACCAAAACTAATTCGTTCGCGGATGTATGACAGTCTGTCAAGTGATGTACGCAAAAGAAAGCGAAGTTCTGTAGAATCATGTTTACATCATTCTATAAGGTTCTATATAGGTTCCCCTGTTTGCTGGCTTACGGTTTTATGTACTGCGTTTGAGCATGGCCTCCACGATCATATACGCCGGCGTAGAATCGCGGAGGCCACGGTTAGCGTGGTCCTGACGGGCTGTTTCTTTGTGTAACCGCTCCCACGCATGCTGCTTCGTCGCCTCAGCAGCATACACTCCTGTAGGTGACCTGCAGCATGTAGCCGGTACACGTGTCGTAAGAACGATATATTATGGATTGAAGGTGTTACAAGGCAATGCGCATGTATGGAAAGCGTCTATGCCTGGACCTCCTCGCTCGTGTGAGTTTCTGGCGCACATAACTGTTTTGACATAAGAATAATTGATTGTTACCTGTCAAAAGAAATCTGTTTCCGACAATTATTTTTTTTTGCACTTCCACCATACGTATATGAAGTGCGTCGACTTCGCCATCGCACATTGGCCTTCGCCGCACGAACACCACTCCAAGAGCCATTCTAACGGCGGCGCAAAAAAAAGAAAGAAAAAAAGGGAAAAAAAGAAAACATGAACAGAAAAGCAAGAAAGCGAGTATCCACATGAAAACAATTTCTCAAAACAAGGTCGCCAGATTGAACAAAGGTAAAGGCTGGCGTCCTGGGCGCCCGAGCATTGGGTCACATCCTCCCGTATAATAGTTTAGAAGCAGCGTTCGAATGGTATATATACTAGTATAACTTATAAGACTGCCCGCTGTCTACACCGCTTCCTATTTATTAGGCGAGCCTACATTACATATGCAAGCGCCGCCGCCGCCGCGTGCCCACACACACTGAGGCTCGCTCGCGGGTGCTCTCTTCCTGAACGTGCGGCCATAAACGATCGGATTACGCTGTTTCCTCTCTAGAAGGCTACGCAAAGAGCAGCCATAGCTGTACAGGGGTGAAGTCCGAAAGCCGGTGTTTAGAGCCGAGGCGATGACCGTCCGAGTGCTGCGCGCTCGCGCGCACGGAGCCCATCCCACAATTACTCGGCCATTTTCCTCACGGGGATCGCAGCAAGGGGGTAGAGTGGGGGGGGGGGGAGAATATAGGGGGGCCTTGTTTCCCCCTCTCATCTTTCCTTCTCTTCCGCTCCCTCTTTCGCGAGTGCATTTGTGCGCACAGGACAGCAAGACTGTCGATGCCTGGAGCAGTGAGGGGTAGACAGAGAGGGGAGAGGGGGGGGGTTGAGGGGGTTGAGGAGGGGGGGGGGGCGTCGTGATGGACATGGAGGCCGCTGCCCGGGGCATGACGGCAGCGGAAACGTCTGGGGCGCCCCTTCGCGCGGGCAATGCCATTGCCAAAAGCCTCCGCGACGCGGCCCACACCAGCTAGACTTTGAGGTGGTGTCGGCCAGACAGGCGAGCCGATTTTCGTGAGCGAAGTTCAAGGCTACGGAACTCACCGATGCGTAGCACTGCACAGGCGGCGGCATTGTAGAACAGCCCAGTCTAGACGGGCGGGCTTCGCTTTTTTCTTGAATGGTCTTGAACACGGCCACGAGCCACACCCCTGCGTGGCATAGACGTACGAGCGTACACGGCGCTGTCGTCAGTACGCGCCGGACAACTTCTTGGTTTTTACGGGGTGGGCTACATTCACGAGACTGCAAGGAAACTGGCTCCTTCTTGGTGATGCGTACTACTGCTACGCTGAGTGACATTAAAGTGGCGTTACGGTAGCGGCACGGATTAAGTGCGCAAAGATGAGTGTACGCCGGCGTTATCTTCACCGAAACATTGACAACGATATCTGTGGCGTCTATGTAACCACATAGACATATATTCTACCGCGCGATTCTTTGGAGCGCTGACGAATGCATGTGTAGGTATAGCGCTCTCGAAGCCGCTTTTAAAATTAAATTCTAGTGTACTACACATCAACCAAGGCACGATTATGATTCAGGCACACCGTGGGGTGGACTCCGGATTAATTTTGACCAGTTTCTTTTATGCATGTGCATTGAAATCTAAGTACAGTTTTCTTTTTTTTTATCATTTGACCTCGCCGAAATGTGGCCGTCATAGCCGGGAGCCCAACACGCGTCCTCCAGCTTAACAGAGCGACACTTTACGCTCCAATCTATGCGATTGGGGGTATAAAACCTACAACGATACAAAATTGCGATAAATTAAGCGCATTGTATACGGTACCGTTACTATATGGTTTTAAACTTTCCGACGGCTATCATTCACAACTGCTCGCTATTTACAAGCATGCTGCGTTTACCGAGCAATATCCGTTCTTTTTAATTCCGTGGTTTTACTTGTCAGAACCTATAGATATGATTATAAAACTAGCCGTATAGCGCGTTATTCCGAATTAATTTCGACAACCTGCTCTTCTTTGACGTGCAACTCAACCTAAGCATAAGGGTGTTATTTCTTTTCTTTTTTTTTTGCCATCATCAACATTATAATGTGTACCTAAAAAAATAGCGCTGTGTCACAACAATCACCAGGAATAACTGCGCGCCTTATCTGTCATTCTTTGCCGCACCACTGCTTGTGCTATATGTGATATAAAGAGCAAAAGAATAATACACGAAAAAGAAAGTCCATCGTGACATTTTTTGGGTTGCCTCAGCCAATAAATAATTGAGCCTTATTCCCAACCCAACAAGCCTTCGAATAAACGAAAAAAAAATGAAAAAAAAAATGGCATGACTCGGCGGGCTAGAACTGCCGGAAAGCGCACTAAAACCATCACTCAAGTGTTAAGAAGGAGAACAAACCACGATGGGGGGCCGCAGCAATACCAGTGAGAAAAATTTGACGTCACCGCGATAACTTCGAAAGAACTCCCCTTTACTTCCAAGAAAAAGAAAAGTTCTGTCCTGCTCCATCGCCTTTTCCTACATCATCTCTCATTTTCTTGTTCTTTAACCTAACTCTGCGCTGGCGTGTGAGCCCGCATTCGCCCTCTGGCCACGAACCAATTTCACGAAAATACCTCATTTTGGCAGGTGAAAACTGCGCCCGTTCGCCCGAAGGCCCATTATACGGTGCGAGCCTGACAGCGCAGAGAGAGAGCACGAAAAGTTAAAGAACAAAGAGTAATAAATATCCGCAAAGGAAGCGGAATTAAATTCGGGAAAGTATAGAAGCGAGACCTTCAAGCCGCAAAGGGTAAAGGCTTTTGACCCCTACGGAGTCTCATTGGAGTCGGAAATAAATGACAGCAGGCTTATATGGTGAGAACAAATAAAAGGCAAAGCGGATGGAGCGAGCAAAACACATTACTCATCTTCTTCACGTGCCACCGATCGCGAAGCTCGGAAAATGAGTGAGCTCAGCTTTTGCCATGATTTATGTGTGTAGGTTATTCTTCGCTAGAACTTATTTTTAGGGCTGTTGAATGCGACTTGGATGTTTTGATTATGTTTGAAAGATTGTTTCTGCGTTGTGAATGGGGTGTATTCGCTGTATATTATAAGCATGCACAATAATTGGCTTCGTTTCAGCCCTTGTTTTCAATAAATATCAACCGATAGATTATGACGAACTGCAAATTGAAGTGGAGTTTAAGAAAAGATTGCACACTTGCGGTTTGAGATTTTGGCCAGGCAGTGGTGTGTTGTATATATTTCTTACCTTAAACGCCGCGTGCCCATTACTTTCATGTCACGAACGGCGTATGACTATATGCGCGTGACGCAGCATGTGCAGTTGGCAAGAATGCAGTGATTACCGAGCTTTAAAAGACAGGAAAAGGCAAGCAAGAAAGACGACGGTGTTTATTTGGAGACGAGATACGCTCGAAAGGGTGTAGAGAATCTCCCCAAGAAGTGTGCGCGCTTCTATTCAGCCTTGTACATGAGATCATTGTCATACTCGAGATAAACCGACCAGCCCAAAAACGTACGTTCATGCAGTTTATTGTCATATGAATTCTTCTACAAGATGTGGCAACAATCTCACTAGTTGCTCATGTTCTCAGCCTGTTTATCGATCGTGACCAGGCCAGTAGCCAGTAATTTTTTTACAAGGGTGGGTGGGTGGGTGGGTGCCACTTGCTGAGAACCTTAACTAGTTGAGAAAAACACCCATTTTCATTAATTATTTTTGGTAAAAACACCTACATCCAGAATATTTCGAGGGGGGGGGGGGGCTAGGCCCTCCCTGGCTACGGGCCTGATCGTGACCATGACATAAAGCAGGTGCTGAAACACATGCGCAGATATAAAGCACGTCTGAAAAGTAGCATGCGCACACGTGTAACCCGAGCCCATTTTTTGTTCGCGTTTTCAATATGCACACAACTTGCATATGATGCCACATTAAGATGAATTTACAGTTTCCGCGAAGTTTTCGTTTGGTATTTTGCTCCAAATAGCGTCAAATTCCGACATATCATCCAATCACTTCAAAAAACAAACTCTGTCTTGCAGATAAGGGAAGCCAATATATTATGACACTGTTGATATGATCGAATTTGGCGATGACAAGGATAAAATCTTTGGATGAACTGCCCGATTCCAATTGAACTTGTGACCCATGGTTGTAGATGGGGGTGGCGAAACGTCGGGAATATACAGCACAGTTGGTTGTTGTGGCGACCATAAATCTCCCAGAGTTCTCTGCGGACGACACTTCATACACAACGCCTTTGCGCCGACTGCCCGAGTGACTTTCTCTGTGGCTATAAAACCTAAAACGCGCGCGAGAGACCGAACCGAGCTGAGTCTGTAGCGAAAGTGAGGAATGTTCCTTCCGGAACGCCGTTATTCATGGCCGTCGCTGACTTTTTTACGACGCCGGACACAAGGGGGGATGGATGGGTAAAGGGGGAGGGGGTGCGAAGCAGCGTCTTTCGGACATTTTATGGCGCTCACTTCCTGGCAGTGCAAAAGGCAGCGTGTCGCGACGTCTTCCACGACAGACCCGCATCGACCACCAGAGCGTGTTGTTTCGTATCACAAGATAGGAGTAGCACGCGAGTCGCTCGTGTATGTATATTCAGATGAGAAGGACGCGTTTTTGTCAAACTATTCGAGTGCCCCCGCGAACGCAGTTACACGGCCCGGAACGCCGGCCGGCCAGATCCGTTTCTCGGCCCGACCGCGTGGTAGCGCCGTCAACGCTAGGCCTTCTTTCTCTTTCGGCCTTCCATGCGGACCAAAGGCGCATCCCCCGCGGACCCAGCCGGCGCCGATGTTTTCTTTCCGTGTTCTGCCGGGCACCGAACAAGTTCCTTTCGCCCCGGCGCACCGGAGGAGAGAGAGAGGGGCGCAGGAATGGGAAAGGAGAGAGAAAGGATAATTAAAGATGAGGAGACCGCGGCGGCGGCGGCGGCAGGCGGCGTTGCCCGGCGGCTCTGCGGCGGCGCGGAGACCTCAGCCCTCCGGGACAAAACCACGCCCACTTGCGAGTTCGATGTGCGCAGACGTCAGCCGACCAATGGCGTTCGCTGGCACCCGGAGCGAGGCGCCCTGCAGTGAGGCTAGAAAAGGTCGAGGGAAAGGGTGAAACCTGCTCTTTCTGTCCCTTTCACATGAAAGGGTAGAAAGAAATCAGAGAGAGAGAGAGAGAGGCATAAAATAATCTAAAAAAAAACGAAGATTCTTCGAGGGAGCCGGAGGACTGTGCTCGGAGGGACGGCGGAGAAAGCGTCGCAAAGAAATAAAATAGCGATGCGCGCACACAAAACGCACTACCGCGCAGAAGATGGAAGAGTGGGCAGGAAAAATGGCTCCTTCCCCTCGCTAAGCCTAGGCGAGACGCGTGAGAAGAGAGGGCAGAAAAGAGAAGAGAAAGAAGCGCGCGTGGAGCGCAGAAACAAAAGAAATGCGACTCGGCCGATGAGAAGAAGCAAGAAAAAGATTGAGGAAGAAACTTTCGTCTTTCCCTCACGTTCGCCGTGTGCCTTGCACTTAAAGCAGGCTATTTGTTACTACTCGGGAAAGCCGGGCCAAAGTCTTCTCGACGGCCACTTTTTTCTTCTTCTTAGTCTTCTCTTCTTTCATTCTCTAAGTCTTCTATTTATCTTTCTTTTTCGGGTTTGCCTATAGCTGCCTACTTTATTTACTTATTTATTCCCTCGGTATTCCTCAGGGCTATCGACTTCTTTTCCGCGCTGTGCACCAGTCGCTCGCTCTTCGAAATTTCTTGCTTCTTCCCAACTTTCGTTCCGCACTCATAGCGAAGCCTTTCTTTCGTTCTCAACTCTTTCTTTATCGGCGCCTCCAGAATCCTCCAGCCACCAACTTTCCACCCCCCCCCCCCCCCCGGCCGTTCTATTTTCACGTTGTTCGTCAGGGTTCATTCGGCTTCTGCGCATGTTGTTCCCCTAGCCAGGCCTGATGGTGAAGCGAACTTTACCTCTTTTCGAGCTGCCAGTCTTGCCTTCCTTCTTCAACTTCTTCTTCCACAGCACTGCTTTCGATTGGGACTCGCAGCAGCTAGTGTCGTTATTTTCGCTTAGTTCCATCTTAGTCAACACTCCTTCTCCTTTCTTCCTTGTATTTGCCGCAGGCCTTATTTGGTCTTCTTATCCTATCCACGAACTTTCCTCTCATCAGTCCTAGCTTCACAAAAGGTGGAGAAAGAAAAGGAGAGAAAGCACCGGAATGACCTTTACGCGCCCCCTGCAGGCGGGCCAGGGCAGGCGCAAGTACAAGAAACAAACGCATTGAATACCGGCTATACAGCCAACGTATATTGCGAGCAACGATGAATGAATCTCAGGGTGAGAGAATAAAAGCGGTGTTGTGTGGTGCTGAATCCAGAATCGAAGAAATGGCGTCTTCTGGATCGGCGACAGGGTTCATTAATTGCTCGAGGCGTGTAAATTATTTCCGACGTCCAATATATAGACTCCCATCCATCCCCTCCCTCTATCTCCCAGACTGAATGCCTGAAAAGAAATTCCTTTGGTTCGAAACGCGGAAGTAGTTGAAAGAAACTGAGAACGTTGGCGCCCGGTGTCGACGTTACACTCGGCGCGCTTGCAGAAGCGTCGGTCGAGAAGGATGTCCGGCTTACGGAAGATTCGGATAGCATGCCAGCAATGTTGAAAGGATATTTTCTTCGTTTACGGTTTGAAATAAAGTGTCTTAATTGCATTGCAAACCTCACAAACAATGGCGAATACGAAACGTTCCCTTCTCTAGTACGTCGGGCTAGTTGATACTACTGGCTTAATCCATACCATGTTCTACCGAACACACACTACATACTACACAGAAACACATGTCTGTCATGTGTGGTTCTTTCTAGTCTGTAGAGTGTATTTGCTAGAATAATGGATGCATTATAAGCCCTTCTCTCATCGTGGAGACACACACACACCTCGTCTCTCAAAAGAGTGGTAAGCCCTTGAAGGAAATATAGTGTTATGCATAAAAGACGTTTCTTATATGTTCTCCGGAAAATGCATGTGGACGTCTTGGCCCCAACAAATGATTGATTAGTAACGAGCGTGTACTTTGTCGCAAAGCTTCCCTTAATCGAAACGCGAGGGCGAACAGCAGCGCCACTTTATGTACACGGGACGTTACTCTGGCCTGGTGCAATTCTCTGACCTCACGCAATTCATGACCTAAGGAGGAGCATGACGTCATGGATTGGCGCCTGAAGACGTCTTCCTCATTTGTCCTCTACGTGCCTTACCACGCCTGAATTGCCGGTGAGGCATTACATTATTTGACATTACATAAGGGTTTCAGACTCTATTTGACGAGAGTAACGTTTGGGTCAAACAGCATTCGTGTTATCTTCACTCTCGGAAGAGCGTGTAGCGAACGCAACCCACGACCTATGACACGGGGCGTGAAGAAAACAAGAGAGAGAGAGAGAAAAATGCAGCGCTGACAAGTGAACGTCAAACTTACAATATGGTTGCGCAATACTGAACTGAGCTATATTGCACTATCCCCAAGTATCTTGTATTGCAAAGCTGTTATCTGCCATAACCGCGCTCATTTCCATTTAGCGGCCCTTTCGCTGTATATAAGGGCACGGTCACACGAGGTTATAGAAGATTCGACATGGTGCCAACCGGGAGTTCATCTCTTCACTGAAGTATAGCCAGAGGGGTTGTTTGGGGGTTTTCAATCCCATCCCCTCTGGAAATATGTACATCTTGTATGTGTAATACACGTGCGCGCATACAAACACACGCCCATGCATGCATAAAAAGGAGTCCCCGAAAGAAATTTCTGGCTAGGCCCCTGATGTCTTCTACTTTACTTCTTTTCATGTGTTGGCTACTGTAACGGTGACGCCACCCGTAACATCATGTGGTGACATCCACGACCTGTAAACGTTGTCATGTCCTGGGCCAATACTGCCAAGAAGGAAACATGTGTTGCGAGCTCTGTCCGCATCCACGTTGTATATGTAAAGATGGTGTTTGTGAAGGTGTCGGTGTTGAGGTGCCTGGTGCTGCGTTTTCGAATGTGAACGGTTTAGAAGCCTATAGGCAAGGTCAGAGCGCTCGTTAAGTGTCCTGTGTGATCTTACCGCGAGGGATGCTATGAGAAGAATTGAAAGCTGGGCCAGTTGGTGATAGTTCTTGAACATATTGAAACAAAGCGCAGCCACGACGCGCCACAAGAGAAAAGAGGAACAAACAACAGCGCTGTGGTTTTTCCCTCTTCTCTCTTGGTCCGCGGCGTGGCTGCGCTGTGTTTCAATATGTTCAAGAATACTATGTGAACTGCTAATAACGACACTCTAATTGTCGCTAACAAAGTTTTGCGAGGGTTCGTCGTGCAATTTTCTATATGGCCTATGCCACCTCAGCAGCGTATACATTTACTCATCCTAGGACTTCTAGTTTGTCCGTAGACTTCTTACCATTTACGGACACCGAGTTACCGGAGAAGTATACATCATGGGAGCAATAACACCGGTAGCGACATCTGATGATGCAGAGCCTCACTAGAAGCGCCCTAGAGGCAAAGACGGATACAGAATTTTTCGGAAAGGGAGGTCAGCTTATTGAGGTACCTGATTGAACATCTCCTTGGTGGTGCACTCAAAAATTGAGGGGCAGGAGGGAGGGGGGTCAAGACATCCAGATCTCCCCTCCCCTCTGGATCCGCCCGTGCTTACATGTTCTTCTTAACTGCTGGTGTAAAGCAATGGAAGTGCGACAGCCCGACAACTCGCAGTACCTTAACTACTGTTGTTTTCACAGCAACATCCAAGAGACTGAATCTTCTTTTTTTTTTTTTTAAGTGTATAGACCCTTTCCTAATCCGCAAGTGCGCTTCCCTGCGCTGCATATCTGCCCAACTAATGGCGGCACCTGTCTTGCTTAGAGTGCAGACGAGGTCCTAGTTGCACGTGCTGGGGCTTGTCTATTATGCATGTTTATTTCAAGAGAGCCGAGTCTACATTTTCCACGTCCATAGCGTAAGAAAATACGCTAGAATACGCTGTTTTCAGTAAGTGACTAGCCGCCATTAGTTGGGCAAACTGCATAGCAGGAAAGCTAGCTTCACAATTGCGAAAAGGGTCTATTGTATTCGGACAATACGTGAACGGTTCCGGTAATCCGGTGTCCACAAACCGCAAGACATTCATGCACAAAGAACACTACAGCGCCAAAGCTTGTCAAAGAGAATGCTAGCTTGTCCCATGTGCACCAAAAATCCATATCTTCCGCTCCGTGTGCTTCCGTTTATACTTTCATCGGTAACGATGCGCACAGCGATGCGGATAACCAAGCAACAGAAGCGTTAGCTGTTTTATTAAGAAGTCTATAGGCTAATACACGAGTCTGAATCGTTTTCAATGATACCAAAAGGTCACCGCTCTCATTAATTGGAAATGTGCAAAATTTTTAACACCATTAAACCTAAGCACGCCTAATCAAATCAATCAACTGATTTTTTCTGCCACATTGGAAGTTGTCTCTCATGTTTCACTTCCGCGCTTCTCATTACGCTATTTTACTGTAAAATAAAATTGTCTCCTTTTCACTCGATAGAAATCGCTCTGAGTTAGAAGCTTCAGCGGAAGTTTTCACTACACGGGTTCAAACGCCCACGGCCAGCACTAAAAAGAAAGGGCAGTGCTCACATTCCCTATAAGCACTAATATTCCCCGAGTTTTATTCCGGCAAGAAGAGAGACCTATCTATCTATCTATCTATCTATCTATCTATCTATCTATCTATCTATCTATCTATCTATCTATCTATCTATCTATCTATCTATCTATCTATCTATCTATCTATCTATCTATCTATCTATCTATCTATCTATCTATCTATCTATCTATCTATCTATCTATCTATCTATCTATCTATCTATCTATCTATCTATCTATCTATCTATCTATCTATCTATCTATCTATCTATCTATCTATCTATCTATCTATCTATCTATCTATCTATCTATCTATCTATCTATCTATCTATCTATCTATCTATCTATCTATCTATCTATCTATCTATCTATCTATCTATCTATCTATCTATCTATGTTCCAAACAGCTTTCAATGAATGAATCACGTGACGTGATACGGCACTGCATTAGGGTAGCAAAAACTACTTACAAATGAAGTGAAAGGCAGGGGAGAGCGGCGGAAGCAGGTTGCGCGTAATATACAAGCGCGCAAAGTCCCCCATGCAGTTAGTTGATCTGGCAAACCAGAATGTACAGACTAGCGATGAAACATAACTAAAGAGATGAAACCAGCGCAGTTACTGCCAGCGCGCGCTCGGCGAATTAAACAACTCCTCGGCAAGGCCGACGAAATATATTGCCAGGCCACGAGTGTACTCCTGACATCTCGGCCCGCGTTTATAAGCCGCCGTCAAAAAAGCCTCCGCCGACGTGTGTATACGTCTCTCAACCCTGCGCCGGGTGCACACCTATTTTTCACGGCGCCCCCTCACGTCCGGACGCTATACGACCGAGACACGACTACCACCCAACCTGTCAGGCCAGCCTGTCCAAGGCGCCATGTGCGATCGAGTCGGCGAAAGCGGAAACCGAGCGTCCAGTTCCAAACGCGCGCGGCATTCAATTTGGGCCACCCTATTTCTCAATGCCTCGCGTATCGCGAAAAAACTTTTTTTGAGGCATTCGTTTTCACCAACTCGCTCTCTCTTCCCCCGTCTCCCACATGGCGTGTTCCCTTTCAACGCACGAAGGCCTCCCTTCTCCGTGGACGGCATCTTAGTTGCGGGCCATTATCGTACGTTTCCGCCCGAGGCGGCAGGCCAGGCGACCGGGATTCGTTTTCACCACATCTCTCAGCCGTCACGAAGGGGCTGAAAGAAAATGCCCTCCAGAAACTTGAAGAAGCCGGTCGCGAGCGCGCTGCGAAAACGACCACACCAGGGGCGACCACCGGCCTTGCACTGCAGTGAAGCGGGGCTGGCGGCGCAAGATCAAGAAGCTGCGAACATCAACAAGACTCCTGGACGGGCCGGTCTTGGGGGAAGGTGTCTGCTTGACTGGGCTAGCTCGGCGTGAGAGAGGGATATTGTGCGTGCGTGTTTGAGAGCGTGTACTGCGCGTAGGCCTTGCGCAAGCCAGAACATAAAAAGAGGAGAAAGTCGCGTCATCTGTATGGCGGCAGCAGTAGCAGCAGCGAGCGGGCAGCTATATATATTTATAAAAGCTCCACGTCAACCGAACACCACCGCCCTGACGGAGAAGTTCATTTTTCAGAGGGAACACGAACGCACGCACGCGTATAAGGTGTAAAGGACGAGGCACGGTCGGTCGTCATGCGGTGTGCCGCGGTTATAAGCTGTGTGCGTTGCAGCGGCCCCATCCCACCACCCATCCAAGCGCCTCGCTGGCGCTGCCAGCGCTGTCGCGCGGCCGGCGGCGATCGCGTCGGCCGCAGGAAATGTCGGGATCAAGTAGCGCGTTGACACTCAAGTGGAAGTAAATAGAGCGGCGGCCGCGCCTCCTTTGGCCGGAGAGAAAATAAACGGCCGTGCTGGAAATAAAGCGCGGATAAAGAAAAACGAAAGAAACGCTGAGAGTACGCTGCGCGCGTGCGCGTCACCGCTTATGGATAAATCGCGCGAGGAAATCGCAATTTTCTCGCGCGCAATCACTTCTCCGCGCGGTGGTTCCGCCTTCGCTCCCGCCTGAGGACACTCCCTCTTTCTTTCTTTCTTTCTTTCTTTCTTTCTTTCTTTCTTTCTTTCTTTCTTTCTTTCTTTCTTTCTTTCTTTCTTTCTTTCTTTCTTTCTTTCTTTCTTTCTTTCTTTCTTTCTTAACCTTCAGCTCCACCCTTCGCTTTCTCGGACTTACGCTGCAACAGTGCCGGACCAAACATTTCCTTTTTCGTTTGCCGTAACTTTTTCTAGAGTCAGCACATCTTTCTTCTTTCTCTCGGCCTCTCAGCCGCGTATATACGGCGCTATAGGCTCGAGTGAGTGCGTAGAGCCAACAGTATTTCTCTTACTGAGTAAGGCCCGGCCCTGTCGGAGTAGCTGCTGCAGTAGCACTCTTGATTGCTCCGCCTTTGTTTGCGGCGCGTTTGTTTTGGGGCTCCCATGAGTGGTGAGAGAAGTCGGCGCCGCTTTTCCCAGCCATCTTTCGTCGTTGGTCCCCGTTGGTGCCAAGCCAGCCCTGTTCCGAGGTTGCGCTTCGCCGCATAACTCACGCGGCCCAAGACAGAGCGCGAATGTCGAGCCCGGAGCGAAGGCTCAACAGGGTTCTTTGAATGGGCATCGAAGGGTCGCGGTTATTTGACGTCGAGGCCAATGCGTCCCGGTATAACTCACCGCGGTGTTCGCATTCAACGAAAGGCCGGTCTATGTGTATATACTGGTGCCAAGAATAACGGTAAACATCGTTTTTTAAACCGGATAGATTGCGCACGGCCTTATAGAAACGTGCTCTACATGATGTTCTATGGCGTTGCGTCGTACAGACGCATTATTAACCACTTCGTGTGTTGCAAGGAATCGGATATCGAGGAAAGAAAACACGTTTATGTAGGCCTAGTGAAGGTCTAATAGATAATGCAGTCCTGTATTGAGTGAAATGTTAGTTACGACTGGCGTGGTTACGCCCTGTAAGGCCAACTTTGAAGCTTTTGGTGCTTTCATGTGGTCTAACTTACAATTTCAGTCTTAGTTTGCTGAAATAATAATGTGTGTCCGCCTATTATGACCTGTATTCATCCTCGACTAGACCCGTTGAACACTACATTTTTTCCCTGTAATATTTGGACTGGTGTATGCGAGAGGCCTTATGGGGGCGTGTTATAAATATGCGTGCAACGAGTCAATGTGTATGTTCTGTTACTTTACTATGGAATGGTTGCAACCTTTGCGTCTTCTGTATTGTAGCGCGTGAGCGTTTGACCAACTGAAGGGATGTGACGTTGGAGTCCATGCCCATCCAGCTGCATGAGTACTTCCACAAAAATTGTGGAAGTAAACGCTGTTTCGATTATTGGCATTTTCAAACCAATTGAAGATTTTCCGGTGTCACTGCGAAGGCTTGATGCTTTTCAATCACGGCCGCCATGTTGCAACTCATACTGAACGGGACTGTGTACATTCTTCGAAACAATGAATGACTTGTAGCACCTACGCCTTTCTCAATATACCTTGAAAATAAAACCGATGTCCTGTCCTAATCAATCAAAGTTCTGTGCATATTTGCTGCAAACCACAACTACATCTTTTTATTGCTATTACGTCCTGACTACTTTCATTATACTGCAGCCAAGTCGGCGTGAATGACTCGCTCGCTCGCTCGCTCGCTCGCTCACTCACTCACTCACTCACTCACTCACTCACTCACTCACTCACTCACTCACTCACTCACTCACTCACTCACTCACTCACTCACTCACTCACTCACTCACTCACTCACTCACTCACTCACTCACTCACTCACTCACTCACTCACTCACTCACTCACTCACTCACTCACTCACTCACTCACTCACTCACTCACTCACTCACTCACTCACTCACTCACTCACTCACTCACTCACTCACCTTCACCTGTCTCATGCGCGCGCTTCTCAACATACGCCTATGAGCGCTGCGCCTCATATTGCATGCCATTTCTAAATACTGTAAGGGCAGCAGTTGCCCCTGTACACGTGAAGTGATAGCAAGAATTGATAGGTGAGAGCCGGTGGAAGTAGCGAGGACAAAATTTTAGCACACTGCGCACAATTTCCGGTAACAATTACGTAGTAATTTTACCAATACACAACAATGAAGTTCTTTTTTTTTGCGCTAGTCTAGTGATGAGAGGGAGTAGAAAAGGAGTCATTGTGTCGCACATGCAGGTTTCCGGCAGAGCTTTGGACTAATTGTGGCAAGGTTTAATCCAACTGACTTTCAGCGCAGATTAGACCTCGCTGTGATCTAAGAACCATCGACGTACTCATTAAAAAATTTAAGGCAAAAGCCCTAGCTGTACCATGAAGTACAAAATAAGGCGTCCGTCGGCGAGCGTCGGCGTTACTGTCCATGGCAAGAAAACTCACGCGACCAAGTGATGACATCAGTGTTGGTGTCATGAGTTAGCGTCACGTGCCATGGAATACATTGTAGTCTTGACACAAAGACATACCATGGTTTCACATTCAATAAGCGTTAGGAGATTGAAGTGCTGTAAACCTGTAAAGGAAAGGTGAGCCCTGCAGGGCTCCGCAGTTGGATCGCCTGCGCTTCGCGGGAAATAATTTTTGCATAGGCGTTTGCGGTAACTGGTTGCACATTATAGGTTAGCGTTGTAGTGTATGGTTGTCGCTGCCAGCTCGTTTCCCTGTGCGGTTGTGTTTTAGTTTATTTGCAGGCATCAATGATCACATCGTAAGTGATATCAGTAACGCAGGAGCGTAATAAACAGGCGACATTGGATTATGGTTGCCGACTTCGACTAGCTCATCAGGAACACAATATTTGACTAGAACGCTACCCTAGTGCATTCCTTTCGTTCTATAAAAGTTCCATAGGAAGCTTCAAACGTTCACCTTAAGTAAATGTAAGCGCCTGCGGTTTCGTAAAGTACGCCAGCAGGCACACTGAAAGATTCAATAAAAGGAAGATTAAGTTTCGCTCAGCAAAACTTAGTCAAATCTATAGTTGTACATTATTATTTACGAGCCTTCTTTCTTAAAAAAGAAAAAAAGAAGATCAGTTTGATGTAACGCTTGCATTATATTTGCCATTAGCGATTATGCAAATTTCAGTACCCTCGACCTTATATGATCCACCTTTAAACAAGACAAGCATGTCACCGCCACTGAATATATATGAAATGATCAACTCTGTAAACCCAAATTTATACATCAGCTTGCAAGCAGGCATCAATCACCGACTCAAGGCGCCGAAAATGCTGTACCATGTAGTACAAGTGCTACGTACCCTTTAGGTTAGGCTTCTCTCTTCACTTAAACGTTCAGTGGCGATGCAACCTTTACAAGCAGAAAAAGAAAGTGGCAGAAAATGAAACGGGTGGGAAAAAAAAGTACATTACTTAACATAGAAAAGATATATTTGTGCGGCATAATTTAAGTTACATTTTAAAACATCGAAAATGTCGTTGAGATTGCGTACCGCGCTCAAGTGGCAGCATCAGCCAGCCCCTAACATTTCTCTTGCCTATTTACAGGCATGTTCTTGGGTAATACAAATAAGCGTTAAAATGAAACGCCAACTGTATCCTTTCAAACATCATTGCTCCAGAATTTAATGTAACCGAGCTTGAACGAAACACTTCCATTGAGCTGCGACTCGCTTCATTGCAGATTCAACAGGCGTCATAGCCAGACAGTTCATACGCAATTCTTCCCCCTTCCATTCCAGCCACTTGTTTTTATATTCCGGAGACCACATAACACGCAGGCGACAAAGGGAGGGGGCACATTTACTTTCAATAAAGGCCTCATAAAACCTAATGCAACTGAATCCACCACCCACTATACATTTGGAGTAGCAACACGCGAGCACGGGGGATGGCGCATGAAGCGATATATTAAGGGCCTATAATCCTAATGGTACTTCCGAACGGACAGAACGACAAGGGGGCAATGAAATAAAGAAGACAGAGACCGGGGGGGGGGGGGGTGAGGGGAAGAGAGAAGCCATCGAGGGTGGAGAATGCAACAGGGGAAACAGCGAACTGAGAGAGAGAGTGAAAGAAAGATTCGAAAGTGTATAGCGTACCGTCGTTCGCTCATACCAGTGCTTCGAGTCACGACGGGGAAGACGTCTGTGCGTCCATCCTCTCATCCCTCCGCAGCCGGCAAGGATCGCTCAAACGTAGTGAACTGCGAAGAAAGAAGGGAGGGGCGGAGGGCAGGGGTCTTCCTCAAAAAGCGCCGCCATAAACGGTTGCCAGACAGACCATTTCGACAATGACGCGGCGGCCAAGGACGCCATTTCGCGCCTGGCGATGATGACAGTTTTATGACCAATTTGGCCATTCGCGGTTTCCTGGTGTACGGCAAACCACCGACCGAGGGCTACCCCTCCCCCCATCCCCCGAGGTTGTGTCCCTTCCATCAACCTCCCCACTTCTACTCCGTGGTCTCCATCTCACCCCCTTCTGGAGCCCCGCAGCGCAGACAACGGGATGCGGTTAGTGCCGGGCAAACGTTGATTCCGATGGCATATAGGCCCTGAATCCGGAATGACCCGAAAACGGCCCGGCCGTGTGATGTCTAGTTTAGAGACAAAGAGGGGACTGCTGCTCTCGGGGCGCTGTGCTTGTAGTCGAGACGCGTATCGAATGTGTGCTCGCAAACGCCCTCTCCCGTCTTTATTCGCCCTCGTCGGCCCATTTTCGTAAGAGCTCGCGTTCTGAGCACCCGGATGTCATTGGCTAAATTGATACAGTCATTGTGTATAGGCATCAGTGATAGCATATTTTAAACGAGGCTCGGCAAACCGTTCGATTCCGACTCCGCGCGTTACCGTCAATAGGCCGTAAAGGGCATCGCACTTCCGAGCGCTTAGATGACAGTGGTTCGTTACCGATGGGAAATGGAGAGACAAGGCGGAGAGATGTTAAGGCGCAGTTACGCGTCAAGTACAGCTGTTTGTCAACAGGAGCTTGTCTGGGGCCGGAAGACAAAGTGGTCTTCACAAATGAAATGTGATCTGGATCATGAAATTTCTTTTGTGTCACACTGTTGCAAATGCTGCCATTTAACTTGGGTACTGTAAATGATACAAAGTTGAGAGTGCAATGCGGAAGTCATTGAGTCCGCTAAACTAACGCTAAGGAAATCACCGGCGAAAGCCCATGCTCAGCGAGGCACTCTAAACTTGAATCACTCTAGATTCCCGTGGTTCACTTTAATGCACGTCAATTTACTCTTCAATCAATTTAATGTACTCTGATTCGCATTAAGGTCACTTGATTCATTTTCGATGCACATTTAAGTCACTCAATTCCCGTTTGATTCACACTTAAGTCGCTCGATTCATTCTTGATTCACAAAAGTCACCTTATTCACTCTTGCTTCACTGGATTCACTTTATTGTACATTGATTCCCTCCTGATTCACTGTAAATTCCCTTTAATTTGTACTCACAACTATTTGGCATCATTAACTCTGCGTTTAACATCACGAAAATTTGGGTGCCACTCGTGTTCGTGATGCCACCGGATGGAGCCACGGGACATATAATTTTTCGACCGATGAGCCATGTAAGGCCCTTCATAAGCGTTGGGAAAGAATAGAATGTAGAGCCTGCACTCCTGATGTTATATGCAATTCAACAGGATGACAACGTGGGACAGAAGGTATGAGGGAATCGCTCAAGCGGACTTCAATTTAACATCGCGCTTCTTCGTGGTATTGAATCTATATTTCTGCCTTCGAGGCGCACTACGGTCTTGTTTCGAAGCCTCATCGTGTTTTTTTTTCTTCTTTTTTTTTTTTACGGAGGCCACAACAGTTTGCTCAGGGAAGTATATATGCATGTGGGGTTGCGGAGGAGGCGGTTGTACCCCCCCCCCCCCCCCGAAATTTTTGCATATTGTGCATATTAGCACCTAAAACGAAATCCAGGGTGCGCGGCGAAGTCAGGCAACGCTGGCAAATATGGCGGCTGTAAGAAGGTCCATGTGGGAATTGTTGCTGCTGTAAATACTGCATTTTGTAGATTGAAATGGGACGACGCGGTGTGTCAGCGCTTTGTCTTCTGTTTTCTTCCTTTGCCCCGTCTGTGTGCTCTGTAACGTTTCTAAAACGCGGTGTTTTATCGAAGGTCCTTGCTGCTGAGTACCTTATTTTGGTTGTCGCGAAGGACAAGGTCGACGATGAAATAAATGTTGTTGCACTCTTCGTGCACTGAAACGTCTGGTGTGAATTCGGACGTGCAAGAAACACCATTGCGGGTGCGAAGTGTTTTTAATGAGCCTGTGACATCGGACGGCCAATGCTCCTGCACTGCTGGCTTTTTAGCAAATGTGCAAACACATATCGGTCGTTCTTATCCACTGCAGTGCAGCAGCGCTGTCACAGGCCGCGTAAATCAGGAAGGCAGACAAACTGTTCGGCAGTGTTTTGTAGGCAGGTGGGCTAACTCAGTCGGCAGTTGCCAGTGGGCATTGTTTATCAAATGCTGATTGCCATGAGCAGCATGGCGACACGTCAATATTGTGCAGCGACTGAGTCTGTCAATCACTTCCTCGCGTTCTTGTATACGTTCAAATCCGAAGGATGATGAGGTGACGGTACACTGAGCGGAATAACGAAGTTTCGTGCTGCATATTCGGTGCGGCTACAAGAAGAGGCGGAGAGAATCAAAGACTACTAACTGCTAAAAAGTGATGGTAGGAAACTTGTTGACCATATTTTTAAAGCAGATAGCCTTATCGATTTGTCTGTGCGTTCGTGTGTGTGTGTGTGTCAGATATATCCGCATACGTGAGCGGAATTGTGATGGTCGCAAATAATTCTGCTTACCTGCTGCTACAGCGTGTCGTTATAGGTAAGTGTAAATTGACCCCTTCATAGCTCCGTGAACCCTACGATATATAAGACATCGGACAGGTTTTACAACTTACGCGTGCCCACAGGTCAAAGGAATCGAGCACACAGCATCTGAAGATCAAGGTATTAAGCTGCTATACGTCCTAATATAGCAAGCATCTCTCGCCTTGATGCCATCCCCAGTGCGCGTACGAGAAAGTACGCCACGCAGAAAGCACGCTGATGTCAACACTACGAAGATTTCGATTTTGTCCGCCGCTGTTGCACTGTGGTTACGGTGATTGGCTGCTGACCCGAAAGCCGCGGGTTCGATCCTATAGTTGCGGCGGTCGCCTTTCGACGGAGGCGAAATGGTAGACGTCCGAGTATACTGTGCAATTTCAAAGCCTCGGCTGGTCGAGAATACCCAGAGCGCGCTCCTATACGGCCTCTCTCGTAGCTTGAGTCGCTTCGGGATGTTCCCATAAACCGATTCAGATTCATTCTAGCTGTGTTATCCATATAATTCGTTGATACCCTTCGAAGAGCGCAGCAAATTTTTAGCACAGCAACGTATTAATTGTTCCTGAAGTGCCGAGAATGAACAACCATCGACGGAGTAAGCTTGCCGGTGCGGAGGTTGGTTATTTACGCCGGTCTTCGCCGTTCACTCAAAAAAGGGAAACTTGCGAAAAGATACTATATCCTACCTTTCCGCCTCACCAACGGGCCTATAGGGAAACGCAGAAAAACTGCTTCGCAATGCATTTTTTTTTCTTTGCTGACGGCGAATCCATTCACTAGAACCGCTACCGCAAGTGCGAAAGTGAATGTCGTCTGCTAGATAGACCTGTTTCGCGCGCTCTCCGCAAGGTGGCGCATCGGATCACATTATTCGCGAATACACACGTGCACATACAAACACATGCACGAACATACCATCCGGAGAATCATAACATCCGGTTTGCTATGAAAATAATGCGGCTTATAAACAAGATTGTTTAGGGTATAGAAATATCATATCACGAGTGCATTCAGGGACGTTCGGATAAGCAGCGAGGACAATTCACAAAATAAAATCGAACTGTCATAACAAACGGGTGAACCGGCGCTGTTGGAAAATAAAGGCATTTGAGTTGAACTTGTGGTTGGGCTATTTGGTGTTTCTGTTTAATTACGCTTACCGCAACGCAGACGCCTGCAAGACGGGTACAGAAACACAGTGATCGTTCCGCGCGTGTGCGTATCTCTTGTGACCATTTGATTTGCACTTACGTAAAATACAATGACGTAATGACAACTGGGGCAGTGGTATGAGGTGCTTCTTGTTACTTAAAGGAGTTTTTCATACAGCGGCTTTTCGCAGCCCACTGTGGTTTTACCTCTGAGAATGCTGCCGTGCTGGCCCAAGACATGAAGTCAGTGGGGCCTCGCAGTTTACATTTAACATACACATACACACCTGGCGTTATGTTGTCAGGCCCAGTCTTCATCGCAGTTAGAAAACGTGATGTTATTGTTTGAGATGGTATTCACTTTTAAAAAAATTGAACCAGCCACAAGCGCAGTTGTCACAATATTTTAGCATGTTTTAGTTCTTTTTAGAACAAGAAGTGACAGCACAACGATCCCCTCCCTCTCTCCACTTACTATTATTATTGTTTGATGTTGGTTAGTACTTCAGCACGTAAGTAATTTTCGTAAGTGCAAGAGATACAAGGCAGTCAAGTTAGGAACTTATTGAACAATCTTAAGGTCCCACAACATGCTAAGGTTATGGAGGAGCAGAGAAAGAAAGAAAAAAAGACTCCCGAGGAACAGTTATTAATGGTGCAGTGCCCTTAATCATAGTCGCGCCTCTACGCTGCAACGCAATACCCTGCAGTCCGTTTTTAGAACGCTTCTTTGTAGGGTTATTTCGCGTAATGATACTATAGCTTGAGGCGGGTCAGAAACTTTCGCTCGCGGTGGAATAAAAGTAACCGAAATCGATAGAAACAGACCCCGTACAGGGACTGCACAGTAGCCGCACTGCCAGGCGTTCTCAGATGTGCTTCGAGCGGGAGAACCTAGATCACGGCGATAAATAATTCAATTAGGGAGGTTATCAGAATGCTCTCCACTCTAAATGGGCGGGTCTTATACAGCACTCCCCTGTATAGAAGAAAGCCACTGAAGGCTGGAGACCCCCTAAGGTACAGCAGAACGAACACACGCGGTGCATAGTTAATTGCGAACACCGCAGCTTTCGGAAGCGCCATGCTGCATGCAGTACAGCAGCGCGGCGAACCGTGATTAGGAAGCCTCGGAAGAAAGAAACAAAATGCCTGCGCGGAGCCCTCCGCGTGAAACGTAAGGTGTCGGGTGAAACAGAAAGGGAGGCTCGTTTATGCGATTTGCGAGAAAGATTAAAAAAGACAGCGATTGCAGCCGCGCCAGCCAGCTAGCCAGCCAGTCAGCCAGATGCCACGCGCTGCGAAGCGTTCTGGATACGTTCTCAGCTGAAGAAGCGAGCTCTGAAGCAGAGGATGCGGCCGGATGCCAGCTCGAAGAGCATGGTGCTGCTTGTATGTTTTGCGCTATCTGTACGGCGCGGTGGCTTCTGTTTCGCTCAGTATGCATACAAAGCAAGCGGGAAAGCGAATAGCAGGAGAAGCTGCGTAATCGTGAAGCGTAACGTTTTACTTACACTTAGTGAAAACAAAGAGCAAGTTAGAACAACAGAGGCAGCGTGCGCAGCCTCTAATTGGTCATCAGGGGTAAGGAAAGTTGGTTCTCGAGAAACGGTATCATTTGTGCGTAGTAACAGCGCGAGCGGTTGTGCGGTTGGCTCGCTAACAGCGTGCGAAGCTGGCAGATTAAAGTGGCCGGTGCGACGATAGCGCTCCGCCCGTGGAATCACACTCGCTTGCCGCGTTTTTTTGCGCAACGCCTTTACCACATCCGTACACAACGGAAAAGTCGTCTCGTTAAATTAAATTTTCATTAGTGTGGAAGAGCGCCTCGGTGCAGTAATCCCATACATTTGTGGCATACCAATGCGTGCTGAGTAAACGGGCGCGCTTCAGTGGCAGCGTCAGCTCGAAGACGTCATTTCCCAAGAATTCCCATCATTTGAAAGACGTGTACGCCCGTATCTCTGAAATTGTGCTGTACAACAACCAAGGTGGTAATACCTGTGTGTCCACATTCCGAACAATACACGTAACACCAGCGTCAGTGAAGGTAGGCTACACTGGAGGGTCTTATATGCTTAAAGACCGGAGTGAGACATTTAATCTCATCTCATCTTCATTCCCACGCGTGGCAAGAGGTAATATTTTGCAGATGTGCGGTACGGGTGTATTGTTTGTACTTTACAATATGCAGGTGTGTGAAAGGTATTCCCCTCGATGACGCGCTACAACTAATGTACGACAGCGTAATGAAGCTGAATAATCATCTGAATGCTGTACGCAGGAATGCTGTCAATGAACTAATTTTGCTTCAGTAGAAAGCGTGAGAAAATGCACTCTGTGCAGAGCACGCCTCATACATCAAAATTCCTTACGTTGTCCACGGGAGAAACGAAATGTATATATATATACTGCACGGAGAATTCATTGCCCGGAGGGAAGTACGCCGACCGCAATCTTCGATCGGGATTATAATTCTAATCCCCCATAAAATTTAGTAAACGCAGACGTGTGGAATATGGGCAATGTGAATACGACAGTTCAGGTGCACTCGATAATGTCAGATGCAAACAAAAAAAAAAAAAAATCGGCAGAACCCGCGTACCCAGGCAACCGATGTTACGGGAAAAATGCGGCGGGAAGGTGACGGTGGTGTAATTTTTTTATTGAGCGGAACGTTACGAAATGACGCTGAAGATATGTACAAATGTTATACGCACACACATATGTTGAAGAGTCGCACGTGTGTTATATAACCAGTCGTTTACAGTTGAGTAAAGATGCCAACAGCAACATGCATATTGCCAACACCAGAATGGGTAAACTGATATTTAGTGCTTATATACTTTTCCGTTATGATGGAGAACACACGCACGTTTCCGGAACTCGTGTGCATATGTGGAAGGGGTTCTTTAAAGTTCTTAAACAAGGTCATCATCACAGTGTTAAGTGAGCACCAGCAGCTGGACAGGACTTGTTATCGGATCCGTTCGGGATCGTGGCGACGAGGGGTCTGTGTGTAGTGAAGTATGAGATATATAGTATAGCGTGTTGGAAATCGTGGATGCCTCTTACGAAGAAATGATCTAAGCTGCCTCTTACCCTGGACGTTAGAACGAGGTCTTGTGATGCCCTGTCCACGTCAAAAACGTCGTTGAAGTAGTGTAAGAACCAGGCGATGTTGGATTTTGATAAATGAATGTTGAAGTTACCGGCAATTATGAGGGGCATGGTCCTCTATGCAGAATTATTGTAGGAAGGATTGACCCCTGTTTTTTGTGTAAACGATAAGATACGTTGATAAGAACAGCTGGACGGACTCCTTTTGCGCGCTCAAGTAGATGGCGGCGAGCGCAATGTCTTTGTTATTGTGACAATATGCGCAACGCAGCCTATTCGACTGCTTGTTGTGTGTGTTCGGTGTCTGGTGGCCGGTGAAGTGTGATACCGCCTACGTTGAAGTTGCGCATCACCGTGTTCTTATTATATGGCCACGCCGCCGCACCTGAAATGAAGCCGCTTGCTGTCGACTACACATTGGAATCCCGTGATTGTAGTGTGCTCATCACTCCAGGTTTCAGAAAATGCTAAACGCCAGTTTTTGTGAGCACAGCGTCTTTTTTAATGTCGTGCACGTGCACGGACTGTATGTTGAGAGTAGCCGATACAGTACATCGTTATATCGTTATGATAATAATATAACCCCTCAATACCTTTGTAAGGGCCGGTGGAGTTAGGGAGGAGCCGGGGTAGTAAATAAAAGTCATAAAAAAAGAAAAAATATAACAACTAACCTGTATTCAACGAAATCCTGTCCAGTCGCTAATCAATTTGATGTGTTTTACAGTAAGCCTCAAAAGGACAGACTGGAGGACAAGCCCAACACGGACCCGTCTCTCAAACAGTGGGACCCAACAAAGAGAGGAACGGAAAACCTGCACAAGAGAGGCAAGAGAAAAAGCAAAGAATGGAAGACTAGTCAAGACGAGCTCATCGGAGATCCATGTATAAAAACATTTGTATGTCAAGATGAAGAGAAACCGTAGTATGTAATCTAGAGAATATTTCCCTTGGAGTCGCTAGGTGGTGGAGTCAAATTTTTAATTTTTTTTATTTTATCTTCTTGAATCGAAATTTAGTACATTTTGTTCTTTTATCTAATTTATCGATTTTGGCCTGCGATACCTAGGTGGTGCAGGCAGGGCGTAGATATTTTTTAAAATTTAAATTTAATTTATTTTTCGCCCAACTCCACTTTAATGTAATGTATGTACTCCACTTTAATGTAATGTACCGGGCTCATTCAAAATGTACTGCTGGTGTCGCAGTTCGTGTCCGACATTTACCTTAATTTCTCGATTAAAGAGCGCTGCCATGGCCACAACATAAAAAGTGAAGTTGCGGCCTGTGGCTTGGCTCCGAAACGGCGTCTCGGGCCAAGTTCTCCGCGCGTTTGCTGTGGCGCCACTGCTCGGGGACAGCTTGTGATGGAGAAGCGCTTCCGCATTGCGTTGGTACGCGTAACACTGACACTAATCAGGCCGTAAATAATGCGTTTCCTAGCTACACATTCGAGGCGGAGTATTTGAGTCATCATTAGAAATACCGATTAAGTCACAGACGTAAACAGGTTGCCACAGGTGGGGAAATCTTTTGTAGAGTGGGCCATAGTATACTCTTTGTGGTGGTTGCCCGCCTGATACTATGTATCCACTTTCAGAAGTAACGAAACAACTCACCCGAAATAAAGAGAACTCTAATTATTACGAATTGTCGTCGGTATATTGACGTTTCTCTTCTAGATGAAGCAGTGAGTGACGCAGGCACATATCTTACGAGGGCGCCCGAGTGGTCCTAGCACCATTTCCTATAAATCCAACCTTTCCTTGATAGGCATGTTTCTCCCAATAGCTCCCCTCGCTTCCGCGCTTGTCATGAAAATCATCATGTTCACCATTTTGTGCCGTGGCCTTGTGATGCTCGTTTCCGAATGGCTCAGCGGTGTCGGCCGTACGTGCACCCTGTGTGCTGGCAGCTTGACAGTGTTCTCGACGCTGGATGTTAAGTTCCAGGGCTGGGCAGAGATACTCAGAAAAGTATTCCGGAATACAAATATCGAAATATATGGACTGGAAGCCTATAATACAAATACTGAGATACATTTGCCTTTAACGTAACGGGATATTTCGGAGATACTTTTGCAATAAGACGAAAAAAGTATTCCGGAATACATGTTTACAGCGATACAGATACCGGAATACTTTTTTTATTATAAGGATGCTCATACTCATACTACACAACGACATTGATTAGTGCAGCATAATGTTAATAATTAAAGTTGCAGTGCATTGAAACTTTCAGTTCATTTGTTTATTTATTACAGTACCCTCAGCGCCATTAAGACGTTGCAGGGGGGGGGGGTACAAAGTACATAATTAGTAATAATGACATAACTACAAGTATCAATTGCAATAAAAATACGCTATTTCACAGCAACAGTAACAAGCATTGGACACCGAAATCGACATACTTGGTGACAACGAAATGAGCTATGCTAGAAATAGCGCAGTTTAGCAAATCACTCGAATCACTAATGAACACCAGTGAATTGAGAAAAAGCATACATTTAATTGCAGATAAGATCAGCATTGCTGAGAAGGTTGCTGTGTAGGCTTCTCAAATAGGCTGTCTTCTAGACAGCATCGGTTCAGCCTCAGCACAAGACTCGCGAAAGAAAAAACGTCTCTCTACCGCTGAAGGCGAGCACAAATTCGTGTTACAGTGAACAAATACCGCTTTATAGCCGGATTGCACTGCAGCGTGGCGATATCTCTTCTCGGGTCATCCAGATATCGAAACACTTCCGCCTTCACGTGTGTTGTTATATGACCGTTCACAAGCCGAAGTCGATCCCCATCTTCAGAATCCTCAGCTGTCTGACCCGGTCGGCGCCTGGTCAGACGGCTGAGGATTCTAATTATGGCCGGCCTATGTGGCCGCTGCCCACGTAGGCCGGCCATAATTTCCTATACGCGCAATGGAGCCCAATATTTCAAAACTGCACAATTCAAACATTGGCTTCCTAAAATCACGTTCTTTGGGAGTGAGAGGGTTTAAGCCCTCCCAAGTCGCTCCTGCCAGCTCTCTAAACAGACGTGTAAACAGGCACAGCTGCTCAGAGCGCTCCATCAGAAACTGCAGCAAGCGCTCGTTGGCTGGGCCGAAAGGGTCACTCTTCAATAAAGCTGTCACCACCACCGACGCTACCAGCACCCATTTCAGCAAGCCGCAAGAGGCGAAGTCGGCTCCGGTGGTGGGGGAGTCTGGTACCACAAAAGACAGTTCCACGTTTGTAATCAATTAGGAATGCACTCTGACACGTTGGAGAGGTGGCTGAAAGCGCGACATAGATAGCCATCTTCTAGTCACTTCCGCCGCGACTACGGGAACTGCTTTTGGAAGTGCCGCCACTTTGAGACTTGAACGCACGCGAAGCATTGCAAAGCATCTGTTCCAAGGCGGTATCCGCGCGGGGGGTCGCGAAGTAATGGCTTGCCACCCGAAGAAAATTAGGCGTGCTGAACTGGCCTTGAGAGACAGCGACTTTCGTCGGCAGAGGCCGACAACACTGTCTCCGCGATTCTGTCGTTTGCGGCGTCACGCGCTTTACCACATGGGCCATTCTGTGCTTGAGGGGAAACCACCGCCTCCCTATCTGTCGGCGATCGGCGGCACGCTTTTGCTTGTCTTGGCACAAAAACAAAAAAAACAAAAAAAACGTTATTCCCCCCGTTGTAACTTGAAGGAAAGCCAGCAAATTCACGGGACATGAGGAAGAAGCACACGCACACGCCTCATGTCCCGTGAATTTGCTGGCTTTCCTTTAAGTAACATGAACCAACTGACCCAGATTTCGACACGTCTGCCCCGTTGGAAACACGCCTCAACTCATTTCCGACAAAAAAAAAAAAATATATATATATATATATATATATATATATATATATATATAACGAGACACCCATGTCCTGCATAGCATCGCGATAGAAACGATACATCGTAAAGTATTTGCCTACTGAGATACAAATACATTTTTCAAATGTATCTCGATACAGAAATACAGATACGCAAAAGTATCTCTGAAATACTATCGCGATACTGCCCAGCCCTGATGTGAACCGCGCGTTGGTTTCGCGATAGTCTTGGGGTCTCGAGCGAGCCTGCCGCTGCGTACTACCAAGCAGGATGATGCCCATACTGCGTGCTTGGCACAGTCCGCAACCCGAACAGTAAGTAACGCTTCTGTTTTCTGTTTGCTCATCCGTATCGTCACTCAGGCACGTGCAAGTGTCGTCCTGCACTGTGTGTCGTGGGGAAAGTACGTACAATGTGTGTCGAATTCTGCATCGTGTGGGGGGGAAGCACCTGAATCAACGCGCGAGTGCGCCTTGTTAATGATATTTTGTGTGATGCGATTCCTTTGCTTGCGATAAACCATGAATGAAGCAGCATGCTTTCAGGAAATACTCACTGAAGCGAAAGGCCACATTTATCGCGCCGTCATTTGCTCATAGGTGCATCAAGGACAACATTGTTTTCATTTTACTCTCATACTTGATTTGTTTGCGCTTATCCACAGTGTCGACTTATGCTAATTCTTACGTGGCTTAACCCTGCGCCCTCGTTCTTGAGCGTTTACGGTGGATGCAGAAGTGAACTACCCTGGGCGTCCTTGTTCCACCGTCGTGCAACTGCATGTGAACATTCATCGAGGCACAGAATATCAGCAAGTGAGGAGACTTTTCGATAACAATTTTGCACTGTGCACTTTGTCCGTCTCCAAGACAAGAAAAAAAAACGGACATAGTTTCCTACATTCATGTTCCTTTTGAGGGATGTGAATATTGAGTTTAGTACGTACAGAATCAGAAATCAGTAGACAAAGGCACACATGTCGCCAGACAGCTCTGTCGCAAGTTGGCAAAGCATGTACTGTCATATCCTCCTCCATTCCGTAGCATGCTTTGTTGTCAGCCCTTTCGTTATCATGATACCTGGCAAAGAATTGCATCTAAAGTCACTGAAATGATGTGTATTTTCTGAAACATTGTTTAGGGAATGAGCTTGAAGCTGCGAATCTTTGCTCTGTGGCCTCATTCACAAAGGCAGTGCAAATTTCGTCGGTTGTATTGGGAAAGTTATCACTGTTTGTGCAGTTCGTAACACTACAATTACTGAATTTCATCTGTGTATATTGAAAACTTAAGTTTACTCTAACACTAAAACATGGAGGAAGGATGGAAGGAAGAAATAAATAGATGTCAAAAAAGAAAATTTAGCCTGTTGTTAGACTGACGGCTACCCTGTGCAAGAGAAGATCGTAAAAGGAAGGAAAGTTAATTAAAAAAGAATTACAAAATGAAGAAATAAAAGTAAGGAAGAGTGTGTCACCTCTTAAAAGTCTGTCTCTAACATCAGTTTTGCATAAGAAGCGCACAATGCTTTCAGTGCTAACATAAAAGGCGGCGGACCACAAAGCAGGGGTAGCAACAAAACAGAATCTAACAGCTGTGAAAGCTCTTTTTTCTGTAGCAAGAAAAGAATGCTTTGTCTACATTGCCAATTTGTGTATTTTGTGCAGAATAACTACGGAAAACTTTACAGTGATGGAAAGCTTTAAGTACTAACAAGAAGAGCTGGGTTCTGGTTTGTCATTAGCACATCTTTAGATTTAAATACACAGTAAATAACCAAAACTCCCTACTGTGGCATGCCTCGTATGTTAAGCATATCTGTGTTTTGTCACAGTATTTTTAATGCGACAGTTTTATTCATTTATTTGGCAGAACTTACAGTAAATTTTATGGATGAATGAAATAACTTTCTTATAAGAGCATCCTTGCTAAAACAATGACCTACAGCGCACACTGCCCATCGTACCTTGTTCTTTTGCTATGTGATAAGGCGTAGTAAAAAAAAAGAGCATGAACAAGCTAATCTGCACTGTTTTTCTGTGCCATATTCTTCTACATATTAGAAGAATAGCAGTGTACGCTAAGCTTCGTAGACTAAGTGCAAAGCTCAGAATGAAATACTTAGCAAGCAGCGTCCCAATTTTCGCATTTATTTTTTGTTGTTTTAAAAAAGTCTGCAGTGAAAGAAGTCGAACCAGAGTTTTCAGTAAAACATTCCATCTCATGAATGCAGAAAGCTTAATGAACTTCTTTATTTGATATCCTTTTCAGGAAGAAACTTCTGCCGAAACAGCAAGAGTTAATGGCCCACCTGTTTTTCTACAAGGTGATCAACTGTGGGAACACTTTCCTGTGGCTTACAACATACTCTTTCGGGGATCTCGTACATCTCCCAGCATTTGGACAAGCACTGGGACGAGTGCACTGTGTTATGCAACAGACGTGACTGTTTTGATTCCAATAAAACACTACAACCAAAATTTCTTGTATCAGTTGTTGAGGTATGACTTTTGTCATGCATTAAAAAAAAGAAGTACTTGCGCATGCAAAACAAAGTGCTGAAGCACTTACCTATATATGTTAATGTACATTTTCTACGAAACAAGTGGAACAGATGATTTTTGCAAAACACTGTACAGAAGAAATCAATGGAGGGCAGTTAGATAGGAAGCGATCAACATTGATCGAACATGGGTGGGTTGATTTTTTTTCAGTGGTAGCGCAATTACATGACGATTTTGAAAATCAAGTACAGGTGCATGAGGCAGCAGCAGAGCATATGTCACCGACTTTTTTTCCCTTTTTTGTTAATGAAAATCTGCTACAGTTCCTCGTATTCCAGCGTGGTACGTGTTACCTTGAATCACGAGGAACCAACCTGTGTACTGCCGTGGCAATAATATTCTACCAGTTATATATATATATATATATATATATATATATATATATATATATATATATATATATATATATATATATATATATAAAACCTTACTTTCTAAAGAGCAGCTGCTTCATTGTGGTGCACACAGTCAGAATAAATATTTTTAAGTTTGTAGAGCAGTAAGTTGAAGAGCAGTCCCAACTACACGCGCACCTTCGCAACATAGAAGTACAAAATCATTAACTGTTTATTTTGCGGGAGACTTGTCGCTCGCAAATGTGTGCACGTAATGCTTGACTTTCACTTGAACGGCGGTGTGATGTTGAATAAAGGTATAGAGGGTAGCTTGTCCCCGAGTATAAGATCAATTAAATACTAAGTATGAGTAATTAAGAACCACTGTATGTCATCCATAGCGCGCATAAGTGCTACCTGCTGAAATAGATGATAGTCGAACCGCTGAAAAGGTGCCGCTGCCCCTGCGTGCAGCTCACGACAGTGCGCGCCGTACACGCGCACTAAATGCACATGTTGGAGTAGGCATGTTGAAATACCCTTGTAACTCTAGCACCTACATATGTAACGCTAATATGCGAAAGCACATGGTCTTCGAACAGCTAATAACGCGCTGCTGTCACTGAGACGCATGTATACTATAGCTCGCGGCACAAATGACCGAAATTTCTCACAGCACACGCACATGGAATAAACGTACAGGAGTTTCGAGACCTGAAGGTACCTTCGTCACGCTGGCGTCCGCGAATTTCCGGTGAGCGGAACATCCGCGACTTATCGAGAAGCACTAAAAAGGACACACGTTAATCGTTCTTGCGGCACGGCGCACGACGAACCGAAGTCGGAGCTGAAGGTTGTTACCGTGGTCTTCTCGAGTTCACGTAGACACGGAAACCATTTTCTGACCTAATGCGCGCTCAAACGCAAGCATATGGCACAGGAACAAACGCTGAAACTTCCGCCGATTGTTTACAAACCACGTGGTAGATATAAAAGCCTGGCGAAAAGCAAGCAAGCGTGCGGTGTCGCTGTAGTGCAGTGGTTATGGTATCTGCTTCCGGTGCATGTGGTCACGAGTTTGATACCTGTGTCGTGTGTGATGTACATGTTGTTGTCATACTTGTGTATAAACGCGTTGATGTTCATAATCTAATTACCCCTTGGGATGAATAGCGCCGCGAACTGGCCGTTAAACGGCGTCACAGCATCAAAAGTACATTTTTCACACCGCAACCGCTTTAGGGCCGCCTATAGAGACAGGACGACACGCGTAAGCGCAGGCCGTACCTAGCCAGGATAAATCTGACCTAAAATCACGGCTAAGCATCGTCACGGCTATTCTGAAAGCCACTTATAATTGTGCCGCTTCCTCTGTGACATGCCTACGAAGCCGCTTAATTAACGTACTGACTGTAGCAGCGGCCGTAATTCAGCCTAGGTCGAACATGACGCGAGATACGGCGGCGATGTCATGGTATGCGGGCCATTGTTAAGAGTGACACGCGGTTTTGTTTTGCACGGTAGTATTGGCATTTTTCTGCTTAGCGGTGGCCACCCGCTCCGGTTGTATGAGCGGTTAAAACTGGGGTAGGACTGAGAAGGGCAACAAAAAAAAATAGAAAAGAAAACAGTAACTTTTAGGTAAGATAAGAAAATGGAATTCTGAGCACGTATTATTATTTCAAGCGAAGAACGTGGACTTAGATCTGTAACAGCCATCGTCGAGCTTCTCTCGGGAATGTTTCTGTAAAGTCATATACCGATATTGGCCTCGAGATCTTGGAGTGGCGCCCTCTCGCGTGTGACGTCAGAGCGGGGACTCCGCTCTCACCCGCGCTACAGCAGCCGCTGCTCCTGTATGCGGATCGTCTGCTTCAGGCGGGAACTTTGTCGAACGAACAGCCTCGCGACGGTCAACTAACGCCTGCAACGAATGTTTTCGAGTGTAATCTTGGACTTGTTTTAGTTGTGGCCCAATCTACAGGGCCAAGAAATCACCCGGATGGCCGACGAGTGCGTCGATGCCACCGACCGCATTGCTGGTAAGAAAGTGAAACTATGTGTGAGTGTTCTCGCTCGTTATCTTGTTTCCGCCGTACGATACTAATTAGTTTGGGTGTTTCTTTCGATATTTCAGTAAGCGTGCCGTTCTCCAGCATCTACAAGTATGTATATAAAGCTTGTGAAAGGTCGCGGTGCCTCATCGAGGGTGAGGCGGTGTACGACGCAGGCCACGTTGTTGAATGCGCGGTCGAGGCCGTCAACGGAGATCGCATCACCGTCGCAGCTCTCGTCCTGCAAACAAGTGCGCAAGTGCCGCGTTGTTGCACAGCACCCTGCCGATGCCCATGATCGCAGTTTGTCCCGTAATGTTGGTTCAATGAGAACGATATTACGTCGTAGTTCATATTAACACAGGACAGGGCCGTCGCATGGGTATTAGAATATCACTAATGTCAGCTGTGACCAATTGATGGATATAAGGCAAGGTTGATTTTTAAGAAGAAAACTTTATTGAACTGAATTACAAGTGAATCGACGGGGTTACAAGTGAAGGAAGAAAACGCGACTCGGTGCTGGAGCTCGTTCAGTTGCGTCCGACGCCGCTCGTGTCTCGGATCTCTCTCTCCTCTCCGGCGAGGCGTTGCTGCGCGTTCCCGGCTCGCAGTCTGACTTTTTGTTGTTTCTTGTGCGGGGCCGAAATGCTCTCGGTGAATTCGAGCTGCAGCCAGCGCTCCCCGGATCTTAGCCCATCGTCTCTGTTTGGGCTCCAAGCACGTACGCTGTAAACATAGCGGCCGCGTGAACTCGATGCACGTTGTAAACACAGCGACCGTGTGAACTCGAGGCACGTTATAAACACAGCGGCCGTGTGAGCTCGAGTCCCGGCTGACACGGCCCTCCCGAAAATTGCGCCTGTCCTCAGGCGCACGTGTCGTTCGGCGGCGATGGTTCCGTAACCTCTAGGAGCGGTTCTTTATATCTCCGATGCTGCTCCACGTTGACAATTTTTCGGTTGATCTTGCCCGCTGCGTGGGGTACTCTCTTGATCTCGGCCCTGTAGTGTTTCACGGCGTTGACTGCTTGGTGAGCGTCGGTCCACCCGAAAAGAACGTCCTTCGCCAGAAGGTGCCGTAGCTTGTGCGTGAGTTTTGCAAATTCTGGTATGAACTTTCGGTAGTGGTTAGCGAACTGCAGGAAGGAGTACAGCTTCTTTGCGTTGCGATGCGGCTCGAACTTCTCGACGGCGGCAACTCTGGAGTCGTCCAGTGTTCGTCCTTCGGCGAAGATCACGTAACCCAGGAAAGATACTTTGTCTTGAATCAACTGGCATTTCCGGAGATCCATCTTCAAGCCGTTGATCACGACTCTCCTGAGTGCTTCGTTCAGCAAATCCAAAGCCTCCCTCACAGTTGTGGCTCCCTGCCCGACATCGTCCATGTACGTGGATGTCCTAGGCAAGCCGTCGAACGTGCGACGCACGAGTCTTTGCATGGTTTGAGGAGCCTTGCAAAGCCCAAATGCCATTCGGAGGTATTCGTACTTTCCATCTGGAGTGACGGATGCGGTCTTGTGGACGTCGTCTGGCTTCATTCGTATCGTCAGAAATGCCGTCTTCACGTCCAACACAGTGAAGTAAGCCGGTCCGTCACGCATGACATCGTCAATCACGTCTTCCATGACAGGCATTGGATAAGAAGGGTTGATGGTTTTCTGGTTGAGCTTGCGATAGTCGTGTATCATTCTTCGTGGAGTCGTCGGATGGTGCGGTTGGTCGACGACTATCGTCGGAGCGCGCTATTCGCTTTCGCTCGGCCTTATGATGCCTTTGTTGAGGTAATCATTCACTTGCTCTCGTATGAACTTGCGATCAGCCGGTGAGCACCTATACGGCCTCGATGATACGGGTATATCGTCTCTGAGTTCGATGCTGTGTTCAGTGTGAGGACACACGCCCAAAGTGTCAGCTTTGGAGGTAAACGCTTGGTGATGCCTTAGCAGAATGGCGCGAAGTTCGTCCCTCTCTGCTTCGGTGGCATCCTTTGTTATCCTCCGTGTGGCGTCTTCGACCAGACTCATGAAGTCTTCGTCGGGTGCTGGGCATTTCGTGTTGAGGCGCACGAACCCGTCGTCCTCGGAAACGCTCTCATTCGATTGCCGGCAGAATGACGCGATAAGCGTTTTCCCAGTGCGGTGCGGTGTGCCTTGTTTCGGGGGTGGCACTTCGGACGAGGAAGTTTTCCCGGTGGTCTCGACTGGGACGATGGTCACATCGTTTGACGTGTGAAACGTTACGTCAACGCTGGCGACTCGTCGCCAGTCCGAGCCCAGAATCAGGTCGATGCCGCTGGGCAGTTCCGTTACCACGACGTCTTCGAGTCGCGCATTCGTGGTGCCCAGCGTCACGTCAATCGTCGCAGCAAGAGTTGGACGTATGCTGCGGTTGAGCACTTCAATGTTCTCGCGCGAGACCCATGCGTGCGTTGGAATGTCGTCAGTCAAGGCGTTGGCACTCATGATGGATATGTTGGCGCCACTGTCAATGCATACGCGGACGGGTCGGTTGTTAGCAGTACCGGACACGATTGGTAATGTGCCGCCCGTCGAATGCAAAAAACAGTTCGCTTGCCTCGCTGATGCAGTCCCTGTTCCGTGGCTGCTGTTGTCCCTCTTCGCTCGTTTCTCGTCCGCTCTGATCGTTGCTGGCGTTTTCGGCTTGCTACAATCACGGGACAGGTGACCGATGTCGCCGCAGTTGAAGCACGAACGAGCAGAGGTGGGCCGCGGGCGCGGAGCTCCCGAAGAATCGCTGCGCGAGTTGGCCGTCGGCAAGTTGGCAGAGCTGCTGGCTGGTACCCGCCGGCTCGAACCCTGACCACGGCTCGTTGTCGACGGTGGCGGCTTCTTATCGTTATCGGCACACGCGGTCATACGACGCCTTGCGTCAAGCAAAGCCGCTCTGTCGATAAGTTCAGTCACGGTGCCGCAGAGTTGTGCTGCCAGTGGGTTCGCCCATGTGTCGTCCTCGATGCCGCTGAGAATCAGGGAAATTCGTTCTTCCTCTGCTAGACGGTACGGAGCCTTGTTCAGAATAGCGTTCTTTGAGTACATGTACTCGACGAGGGTCTCATGGCTCTGAAGGCGTCGCTTCGTCTGCAGTTCGAGGAACTCCTGCATTGTCAGCTTCCGTTTGAATCGGAGAGTGAGCGCTTCCTTCCATTGCTCCCAGGTGTCATGTTGTGAGCCGTAGGCGCTGTGCCAATCTTTGGCAGATCCCGTCAGGCGGCTCGCTGCCGTCACCAACGTGAGCGATGGCGTCCAGTGGGCGAGCGCTGCGATTCTCTCCACTTGCGCAATCCATTCGTGGCCACTTTGATGCGGTGTCCCATCGAATGTGGGGATCGAGGATGACGTGTCGCTTGTGGAGTGAATCTGGATCGGGCTCGTCGTCGGTGGACCTCTCGACAGCGAGTTGGCGAGCAGGGCCTGCGTGTTCACAAGCGCGGCGAGGATCTGGGCCATGGATGGTTCTCCCCCATGCGTTGAAACGGTCGGCGCGGCGGGGCGTTCCGCGCCTTGGTTGTTGCCGTCGTTCAGTGGCGATGACTGCGTCGAACCCGAGGGCATCGTTGTGTCAGCGGGGACGGAATGACACAGCCCGTGGGTTGGAGTCGTCACCCGTTTCGTTGGCAATGAAACGTTGTGACTGGGGTTGTACGATGTCTCACGTTGTTCGCTCGTGGTCGCGCCGTTGAGCTGGGCTTGCAGACTGTTCAGCTCCGCACGAAGCCTTGCGTTGTCGGCGGACAGCGTCTCCAGGTGCGCCTGCCTATCGTCGTCGTCGGCAGCCTGGTCGTTCGTTGACGAGTCCGTCGGCTCCAGGGCTTGGCGTGTGGTGTTGTAGCGGATAAGTCGTGCGATGAGCTCGTCCTTTCGTCCGGAGCATCGTAGACCTCGTACTCTCAGCTCGTCGACGAGTTGCTTTTTCGTAGCGGCGGCCATCGTGCTGCTATCGAGGGTCGTGAGCAGGCTTTCGACGATGGTCGCTTCCGAGTCTGATGACGATGCACGGCGTGGCGTCGCTCCGTCTCGTGGCGTCGTTTCTCCTTCCCCATGCAGTTCGGTCGATTCGAATCCTGTCGGCTGCGCCATGTCAGCGGGGAATAAATGATGGGTATAAGGCAAGGTTGATTTTTAAGAAGAAAACTTTATTGAACTGAATTACAAGTGAGTCGACGGGGTTACAAGTGAAGGAAGAAAACGCGACTCGGTGCTGGAGCTCGTTCAGTTGCGTCCGACGCCGCTCGTGTCTCGGATCTCTCTCTCCTCTCCGGCGAGGCGTTGCTGCGTGTTCCCGGCTCGCAGTCTGACTTTTTGTTGTTTCTTGTGCGGGGCCGAAATGCTCTCGGTGAATTCGAGCTGCAGCCAGCGCTCCCCGGATCTTAGCCCATCGTCTCTGTTTGGGCTCCAAGCACGTACGCTGTAAACATAGCGGCCGCGTGAACTCGATGCACGTTGTAAACACAGCGACCGTGTGAACTCGAGGCACGTTATAAACACAGCGGCCGTGTGAGCTCGAGTCCCGGCTGACACTAATAGTTAATCTCTGATTATACCACTCAAAGGGCCACAGAGATTAACGTGGCAAAGGCAAGCTGGGTCGAGTTTCACGCCACGCAGCCTAACGAAAAGCTTAAAGAGCTCCGCTTTTAAAAAAGTGTCTGTGCTGCCTCAGGTGAAAACTTTTAGAGAATGTACACTAAACAGCGGCAACAGGTTTCGCTTACGAATTTATGATAAGCAGTCCGCTAGGCGCGCCCTTGCCTTCATAAGTAAAATACGTATGTACGCCATCCAAATGCAGTCGTAGTCTCATATCCTGCGCCGCTCAGCTGAGCTCACGAGGCGGGCTTTCCTGCGAGGCGATTCGGAGGCCGCGCCGTCGGCTCCTTCTCTAGGGGCCTTCGCGGCAGGTTGTGAGACGGCACCGCACCTGGTGTACGTCGCCTATGCTTATAGCCTGCGTGCAATAAACGGCTTAAGTATTGACGAGGCCCTTAAACGCGGTCACAAGCTTACCTAAGAGTGTCGCGTATACGGTGGGTAGCAGAAGTCACTGTCCGCGAAGTGCTTGCTGCACACTGTCGATGAAGGCGTGGGGCGCTTTCCCATTCTGAACTTGACTATTCGCTTCTTCTTCAGCTTCGAGCCCCTAGGATAGTTGTGAAAGCTAACGCCTTTTTCACGAGCGGACGGAGTACGCTGAGAGCAGTACTTCACCACTGCGCAGCACTCGCCGCGGAGACAAGCGGCCGCAGTTCTACGAAACAAAGAGCTGTAGTTCCAAATGAACGTTAAAAGCAGACCAACGGTTGTTCGAACAGCGTCAGTAGCCACCATACGCAAGATAACCAACTGAACTGCTTTTTTGTTGAGATTTACCACAACGGTGGTTTCAACACGGTGCTGGGCCTACGTAGCAGATGAAAGCGCGCGAATCCCCGCTCTGACGTCATACAGGCGCTGTTCGCAGCGCCGCCGTCGGTCGCACACCAGGCCAATACCACAGGGGATGTAACCGACCGACCGACCGACCGACCGACCGACCGACCGACCGACCGACCGACCGACCGACCGACCGACCAACCAACCGACCGACCAACCAACAGACATGCACAGATGGCTAAAGACCAAAAGTCACATCGTATATTATAACTGTGAGGACTGTGTCTTTGTGTGTGAGCTCTCCCTCTTTCTCTATCCCTTTCTGTATACCTCCTAACTACCCCATGATTTACCCCGTGCTTACCAGTTATTCTAGATGGTTAACATCCCTGCCTTTCCTCTCTCTTGTTCTTTCCTTGATCGATAACCACGTCCCCAGGCAATGGGCATGTCAGAGGCTCGCCACAAATCCCAAGCGTGAACATTCAGGGAATGTACAATTTCACGTTACGCCACTCCCGACCGGGATCAAACCGGGGACCTTGTGCCTGTGAGACGGAAAAAATGCGACGTGATGATGACGTCACAGATTACGTCATCATGACGTCGTCCGTGATCACGTTATGCTTTTTGGACCGTTCGTGTTGACGCCGTCGACGGTCACCTTTCGCGCTTCATGATGCATCTAACACTTTCGCTTAATAACCAGCAGAAAGCTTTTACTTTCATCCTTTAAACTGCATCTCACAAGCTGGTTGCAGCAGGGTGGAAGCTACGAGGTGTAAACATATCACATGCTTGCGCAGCAAAACGTAGTTCTATTTGTAATTGCATTATAATTGGAGAAGCTTAAGAAAACTGCATTTTATTTGGCACGTGCTACGTCACAGCAATACGCGATACATCACGAATCACATGTACGTCATAAGCATTTGATTATTGTGTGGGTAGCTGCCGATAATTGTGATGGCGAACCAACATGGCAGCACCCATGCAGACTCGATCGCCCGCTTCGATTCGAAGTCTCGTTTGCTACTTTCCCACTGTCCTTACAGCAATAAATCAATGGTGGAATCGGCTATCGCTTTGTGTCATCTCACGCTGAGAACAAAGTATCAGGTACGTTCTGATGATCAGCTGTTTGTTCATTGTACCCGAGAATTTAAAAAAAATCACAGCATATCCGTGGAGTGAATGATGATGAGTGGGCGAAGCTGCGGAGGTTCATCGGTAAACCGCGAATCTTCCGTGAATTCTGCCCAGTACATCATCACCGACGTGAGATCGGGCGCGTTTATACTAAAGGTTCGATGAGAGTTATGACGACTTGCAGCTCACTTTAATTTTACATGTACGCTGTGAATTTTCATTGTTTATAAAAACATTGCTTTAGAAAACATCTTGCGTCTCGTTAAGCAGCTGGCGTCTTTTCGTTTTGCTTTAGAAACATCTGGCGTCTTTTCGTTTTGCTTTTAGAAAACATCTGGCGTCTTTCGTTGGTTTATTTCATCAATCAACGGCGTTTTGAACAAAATTTTTATTGTTTAATCACGCAGAGGAGAAATCTCACCAGGTACACTCTAATCACGGTAACGTTTAGGACAGCATAAAAAGACATGTAACCTATAATTTATAAGTTACATGGCTGTTACAGCAATTTTATCTTTGTTTTTTCTTGATTTCCCTCTCTCATAAAGGTTACATCGACAGTAGCGCGCCAAGTTAAAAGCTAAAGCACCGCGATGAGCATTGTAACCTTTAGATTGTAACTTATATAAGCGCAATGACTCATCCGTCAGGGGACCTACACTATGGACTGGAAGTTTATTGATCAATGTGTCACATCGCGATCTGTCTTGTTCAAGGCTGGCTTTATCAATTGAACAGCGGATGATGTACACGGGTCTTGACAGCAGAAAAGCAAATCACAGAAGCAGCGATTTTACATTGCGGCATACTGAGGCAAGCGATGGTGGGGTATGAACTAAAAGTGGAGTTCAATAAGGTGAGCCCGCTTCCAAAACCCGTAATTTATGAAGTGACATAATCTGCACAGACATCGGCAGAAGCACAAGAACGAAAAACTATCGTATGTTGGTCAAATGTTTGTGCTAAACAACTTATTAAGTAGCTCTTATATCTATTTTGCTTTTAAGCCGCAGAAGTAATTAATTTGCCTCCGGGAAGCTTCGCATATGGCTACAAGAGAAAGTACTGTGAGCACACGACAACCGACCAAATTAAACTGACGATGCGATCGAAGAACCATCCCGTGGCGCGAGAAAAATATTTTTCCGAGACTCGCAATACAATTTATTCGAATTTCGCTGTCGTGTTGTCTAGTTCGTTTCTTTTTTTTTTTCGCGTTATAATTAACGGATCGTAAAGTGCAGCAAAGGTCACGGGACAACATAGCACCAAACACGCTTAACCGTCATCAATTCGCCAACACGGGAGAAAAAGATGCCGCTGAGTTCACAAAACAGCGTGGGACGGCCGCTCCAGTAGAGAGGCCGCGTAGAGAGATGTATGAGCTCGCGGTGAGTAACAAATGTGTCGTCCTCGAGGCGCCGCTTTAACTTTACCGAACCAGGGACGGCGTCATCTCTCCTACGCTTTGCACAGCTTGAGGTGTATGCCGGGAAGAGCATTCGAATGCGAGGCGGTTGGTGCGGTTGTTGAAGTCGCGTTTGTGCAGTGCTGCTCTTTGTTTCATCGATTTATCCAGGTTTTACACTCCGCGCTTTGTTGCGTACGTGCGTGGTCTAATCGTGTTGTGTACGTGAGTGGCGTGTAACTAGTGATACAGCACGCAAGGACAGTCATTAACGTGCGCGATCCGCCGCAAATCATCCACGAGGCATTGAAACGGGCACGTTCAGTGGGCTGCGCGGCCGTTGCGACGAGCTGCATTGCTGATTCTTCGCTTGAGACTGGCAATTGTCGAGCGGGTTGCATCCGTTGTTACGTTGCCCGAAGACAGTAGTAAATGTGATTTGCAGGTAAGCAATATTCTCTCTTCAGTACGTTATTTGCTTGTGTATATGTACCTATGCCGCGTGTTTACCTGAATTCATGCTCATGCTTACGCTACTGTACGAGATGGGTCGTGTCATACTTTTATGTTTTAAATAAATCGTGTCATACTTTTATGTAATGCATGGTTATTGGCAGTATTTGCTCTGCGTTTGACATTACAAGATGAGTGTTTGGGCGTATATTATCAAACATCCGACTAAGATCATTCGTTATCATACACGTTTATGTGAGAAGAGATGAAGGACAGAAGTTTAACCCTTCTTGCTGTCGCCGTCTTGGTACCTTCAACACGCTCGATGAAGGCTGCAATCATGGTGTGAAATACTGTAGGCGGCATAAACAAAGTGCCCCAGGTCAGCTTTGCCCAGACGAGCTCTGCGTGCGCAGTAACTCGCTCCTGTCAATGGCAGTCTGGGCTGTTTGTCATGTCCTTGTCACCGGTACATGATATTTCGTGGCGTCTATACGCAACCCAGGGGCGTAACCAGAAATTTTTTTCGGGGGGGGGGGGGGGTTCAACCATACTTTATGTACGTTCGTGCGTGCGTTTGTATGTGTGCGTGCATATATACGCAAGCAAAACTGAAAAATTTCGGGGGGGGTTTGAACCCCCCCAACCCCTCCCCCCCTTGGCTACGCCCCTGACGCAACCTTTCGCCATGCTTCAAACTCGGCTGCGGTAGTTTTAGGTGGACGAGTGAGGGTTTAAGGCGGTAATGCGGGCTAGTTGGTTGTGATCACTGGTGTTCATTTCGGTGGCGCAAAGAAAATTAGACACATTAAAAAAAAAAAGCCCTCGTAGAGTGATGTGGCGCGTCGCGCCTGTGCAACGGGTTTTTGTGTGTTTCCTTGCAGTAAAGTCAGTTGATCTCTAGCGCCCGTCCTGTCTACGTGTCCTCTCTTGTCTTTATAAATTGTTTTGCGCTACCGAAATCAATAAAGCTTTAAGTACACGAAAGACAATGAAATGGCGTTAAGAGTGCGTTTTAAGTGTAGTTTTAAGTGTCTTAAAGGAAATCACAGCATCCTTCCGTGTGTAGCTAAATGTAGCAAACCCGAGACACTGAGCCGACCGAAGTAAACATTTAATACACACACACACACAAAAGGACGTTTATGACGTGAAAAAATAAATTGCTAAATCCAGTGCTTTGGCTGAGCACGTTTCAGGGGACACGCAATCGACTGGGGGAAGGCACGTGCTCGCGCTAGAGAAAAATGACTGTCACGACGTCTTTATCTCGAGTCGCTCTTGATACCGACCATGCCGTGTGTGTGCGTGCGTACGTGTGTGTGTGAGTGTGTGTGTGTGTGTGTGTGTGTGTGTGTGTGTGTGTGTGTGTGTGTGTGTGCTCGTGCGCGCGTGTGTGTATGCGCTCGCGCGTGCGTGTGTGTGTGCTCGCGCGAGCGCGTGTGTGTGTGTGTGCTCGCGTGTGTGTGTTGCGCTCGCGCGTGCGTGTGTGCTCCTGCGCGTGTGTTTGCTCGCGTGTGTGCTCGTGCGCGCGTGTGTGTTCGCGCGTGCGTGTGTGTGTGTGTGTGTGTGTGTGTGCGCGCGCGCGCGTGTGTGCTCGTGTGTGTGTGTGTGTGCTCGCGTGTGTGTGTGCTTGCTCGCGTGTGTGCGTGTGTGTGTGCGCGCGCGTGTGTTTGCTCGCGTGTGTGCGTGTGTGTGTGTGCGCGCACGTGTGTGTGTGTTCTCGTGCGCGTGTGTGCTCGCGTGTGTGCGCGCGCGTGCGTGCGCGTGCGTGTGTGTTTGTATGTGTGTGTGTGCTTTTTCCTTTAGTCGGCTCAGTGCCTCGGGTTTTCAACGTCACCACGTATCAACCCAACCAGACGGGCTTCCGTCAGACTTCAAACTTCTGCGTCTTGACCTAACTTGAAACCTTACCACAAATATATGCTGAAGTCATCCTCATTCCATAGTTGCACTCATACAGATCCCAATGTACGGCATTCAAAATTCAGATAATTCATGCTCATATGCTGCTGTAAGAGTTGGGGCGAGTCAGAAAAATAAATTGTCATGCTTTTACGCATTGTTGCCGGCAGTATTTGCTCTGCGTCGCTCGATTACGTCTAACTGCTTCGCTATCAAAACGGGGCAGCTGAGAATATGTTACGCGATAAGCGATACGCTGTGGCTTAACGATTTTTCAGATAGCACGAATGCCAGCAATCGTGCGACGTAGGAGTTCAAAGGGGGACATGGTCAGTGTGGTTGGTATGTCTTTCGATGTCCTTAGTTCCTTGGCGATAAAAATTTGTTCTCTGGCACTGAGATAACTTTTTTTGTGTTCTCGTTCTGTTCTAGGGTGCAAGCAACGTGTCATTGTGGTTAGAAAAAAATGAATCAGTATACATGTGATTTAACTGTCAAAGCCGGAATGTTTAAAGGTACGTAGACAACACAAGTGATTTTTTTTCCCGCCATATTAAATGTGTTGCGTTGGAAATGTTTACAGCATACATCCCGCCCAAGGCATGCTGGGATGATCTCCTATCAGGCAGCTTGGAAATTTCCAGACGCCGATATGCCTTACGTTCGGTGCAGCCGAGGCAATGAACTGTCAAGTGGAATATGCCCCTTGAGGAAAACAATTAGGTACGAGCATATTCAAGCTCCACGTGGAATGCCAAGTATGGTCACTGAAAAATGTAAATTGCAATGTTTCTGTTTCTAATCACCTGCTGTCGTGTTTCTGCTACTAAACTGTTACTTACATTATTGTATTACTGACTCTTGTGCTAAACAGAAGTAAATTGCATTTGGGATTAACGTGCGTTTTCAAATAAGATTTTTGTTTTCCGATAAACGTATTGCACAGGATAGTAGATTTGAGGAACGCTTATGTATTGGTCAAGTAACACCCTCTTTTTTTTTTGGGGGGGGGGGGGGGTGGAGTATGTGTCTCACATTACGTGCTATCGGCAGTTGTGTGCAAAGTGGCAGTAACCGTTGGAATAGTGCAAAATAACGGTCCTCTCCATTTAGGATCGACTGTCCAGCGAGGAGACTGCGGAATCAGCAACTGACATATTGACTGATGAAACATGATGGTGCGTGCAGCAAGAGAGGGTTTGACTGCAGATCCTGACCACCTGCTTCTGTAAATTTGTACCAACCAGAGGCGAAAACAAGAAGAAACGCTTTGAATACCTGCGGTCTTCTATCAGCGAGACAAGTCCCTGAAGCTATAAATCAATAAACTTTGATGCATTCTGCTTTGGAGGTATAAAGCATTGAAATATGAATTCTTTTCGAATGGTGCATGTTTTTTTTTTCTTCAGAAAATTTCTTGTGAGCACGCACAACCCGAGCAACAAAAGTAAAGGACTGACAATCACCCTCTTTTTGGCTGCCCTCTGGGTTTCAGCTGTCCTGCAGTACCAGCATTTATGGTATGCCGCACACACTAGTGTACTTAAGGAGAAGCACGACGCTGATCACGTATTATTTGCAGGGGGCTCCACTCAGTATAACAGCTCTACCCGTGGCCCACCCACCCAGATGTCGCCTATAACAAAGGGTATGTGCCTCTTTTTTGTTTCGATCTTCTTTCTGCGACACACTTCGTACCACTCGCTACACGCATGATCGGCCCAGCCAAGTGTCGTCTAGCAAGAGAAGCGTGGCTCTTCCTTTAGGGCTTCTTTCTGTGCACGCCTAACCTTTTGTACTTCTTTCTGCGGCTTTATTATGCAGCGTACAAATATGTACGCAGAGTAATAGAACTTTCACGGCGGTGTCATATGGCCTGCCCTGTCCTGAATACACACGCTGGAGCTTTGGAATAATTCTGGTACATGTCTGCATAGATCACGACAGTTGCGGTGTCCGTGGCAAGAGATGTACGCTTCCCTAATCGCAAGAAAAAACACAAAACAATTTCCTTTGGAGTTGGCTTAGAGCTTGCACGCATCATAACGTCACACCTTCACCCACAAGCATCGCGTCGTTCAAATGCGGTCTGCCACTAAAACGATAAAGCTTAGAATAACAGAGAGCTAAGCTAGTTGGTAAGTATTCATTCTAAAAAGACAGGGCGTGCAAACACGGACACAAGAAAGAAGTCAGGACACCACAAACGCCGGGTGGTGTTTGTGGTGTCCTGACTTCTTTCTTGTGTCCGTGTTTGCACGCCCTGTCTTTTTAGAATAAAACGATAATTAAGAAGAGCAGGTGATTGACAGATATTCTTAATCATGAGTTGTGCCATGTGTATCAGACAAGTATCCTCTCTTGATCCAATTACGTAGATGCTTAAGCATTACAATTTGCATCTCTCGAGAAAACCGCGTTCCGGCTCTTGATATGCGCTCTTGGTATTATTGTATGTTTCGCGTATGCATACATTTGCATTTACTGCGTGTTTTTCTGATAATATCATTCAGCATTCGTATATAATATGCACAAACGTACCAGCCAGCTACTTATTACGCGATGATTTCAGACATTTCTTTGGGTTTTGCGAGAAGTACGTAAAACTGACTTAACGTGGCGTATGGCGAGTGGTCTGTATATCAATTTTGAATATACTCTACGCCGTGAGGAGCAGTGTTAATTCTCCGCGCACTTCTTTACCGCCTTCAGCAGCTTCCCTGCTTTGTCAACCTCCCATTTTGTCAGTATCCACGTTTCCAATGCTGATCCCATATTTGAAGGTGAACAAAATGGCAAATAGCCCTATAACAAATAGACGGCTGGTATTTATTATCGGATAACACATAGTTTGATAAGCACGAATTACACTGTGAATGAAAGTGCACGAGCAGCAGAAAAATAATTTAAGTGTTATAATCACGCCAGCCTATGCTTAAACTGCATAGAAGTTGGACCAAGAGAGGATGGCCTGACACGTATACCATGATACTGTTATAAAATATCTGGTCTTCACTGATATTGACGGGTCGACCACATTTTAATAATAATCGCGGTTCATCATTGCTGTAGTGCATGCTAACTCCAAGTCACCTCAAATATGCGAATGTTTTGTTAGCTGCCTCTTCTAATGAGCGAAGGCGACGCGTTTGGCATCGGTCACCGCAATTGTCACGTTCTATAAGCAGTCATGCACTTGATTTATTACAATGCACCATCGCGTGTGTTCCGAGAAGCACCTTCCATGTGACACCTTCCGCAAAGGTTCGCATTTCTTAGCGTACGTATATGGACGGTGTATTAAAACCGCACAAGGATGCGCGGAAAAAACACGAGGCATGCGCAGCACGAAGTGCGAAAGAGTGGAAGGTTGTGCTTCCGTTGCTGTGGCACAACTGGCTGATCCATGTGATGAGCGTAACCTCCTGGAATGCGTCGAAGAAAGAAGAGCGAAGGAAAGAAGAGGCGCAGAGCGGTGGCCGTATAAAATCTCCTGCAAGCCGTTTTGTGTAAACACTATACCGTGTACTGTACAACGTAACCTCTATTTTTACGTGATGTGTCCGTATAAAATCTCCAGCAAGCCGTTTTGTGTAAACAGTATACCGTGTACTGTACAACGTAACCTGTATTTTTACGTGAGAATGCTCGATACTGTGAACCGGTACTAAAGGTTACTAGATAACTTCTATTTTATAAGTACCCAAATTTGTGAAAATGTGCACCTTTAGTAAACGTTACCCTGCTTAGAGTGTACTACCTTGGAGGTAAACAATGGCTGCTAATGGGAATGAGAGGCAAGAAGTCGGCTTTTAGCTAACACTTACACTTCTACTTCTACTAACGTTTCCTACTGGAACATGCCAATGGCTGCTAATGGGGAATGAGAGACAGAAGAATTCGGCTTTTAGTTAACGCGCACGCTGCGAATTTTTTATTGTTCAACAACGCACAGGAAAAATCTCCCACCGGCACCACCTTGGAGGTCAAGATCTGGTACTAGCGTTACGACTGGGACGAACGGGTGCCGCTTTAAGGAGCTTCGCCCCTAAAATGAATCTTGGAAACAGTGCAAAATAGACACGACTATACACTGCTGTCGAAGCATCCGGACGCAGATATAACGCAAACACAAGCGTCGATTTAGAACTTACGGGCCACACAGCTCACGACGGCGACTTCATAATTTCGAGACGCAAGGAACCAGCGTCGACGTGTGCTGCCATGTTGCTGCTGTTCTTTCTTTTCTTTTTTTTCCGGCGCTACCGTTGCTGCCCAACGTTAAAAGCATTGGTTGCTACCGTATGCTCGCTTCTCGTCCAACGAGCGTTGTTCTTTTGCGGCTCTGCTCTTAATGCCCAACTCTTAGCGTTGGTTGCTGCCGTGTGCTCGCCCAACGCGTGAGCGCAGACGCTGTGGTGACACCGAGCAGACGACGCGACGCGGATGAATACATCGTCAGGGGTGTTCGCTCTTCCTATTGGCTAAGCAGCCACGTAGATTCCACACTGATAAAAGCTGCAGCTTGTGAGATGAGGTCAGAGATTATGAGACTACTATATGCTACTGCCCCTGAGGCGGACTACCAGTTGGGTTACGCACGGAGTTCATTGCCATGGAGCCGAACATACACCGGCACTGCTAACATATGTTATCCTCAAAAGCCTCCGTCATTACTCTGGTAAGACTGCGCATCATGACTTCATATCTTTTCAAGGTTCTGGGCAACCCTATAACATAAGTAGCTGTTGATATAGCTGTTTCATCTTCCTTCATATCCTTTATGCTAGCGCCACCTATTGCAATGTCAATATGAGCGAAAAATTCTGCTACTCATACGCAAACGTTCGCTGCACATAGATGCTAAAAACAGTGGCGTGAAGTTTGCGATTCGTTCTAATTAAAATATCCACGCACAATATTCCTTGGTAGGTGTCAAGTGATGCGCAAGCGCACAGCTTTATTAGATGCATCTTATGCTCGGGGCAGTGTCCGCTCTGCGGCGTCCGCACCCATACTGCGCATGCGCCAACTCTCCCCCTCTCCTCGCGTGAGCGCGAGGAGGTGGGGTGGAGGAGGTGGCGTGAGCGATGCCTCCGCTTCGTTTCTCCTCTCCCGTTTCTCTCTCTCCGTCACAGCTGTGCGCTCGTATATAATGCGGCGCGCGCTCGCTCCCGTTGCACTCTCCTTCGCAACGGCGCTATGGACGCTCGCGAAGCTGAACGTAAACGGCAACGCCGGCAAGCGAATCTCGTAGCTGCGAAAGCGCGCGTTCGCTGTACTTCCATCATTCTCTCTCTGTGCAACGGTGTGCGAAACGCCACGAACAACGTCAACGTCGGCGCTAGTTGCAGCGGCAGCGCCATAGCCGCGGAGCAGAGGAAGGCTCGGGAAGCCGAACGTAAACGTCAGCGTCGGCAAGCGGTAATTCAAACCCCTCGACAACCACCGTCTGATAAGTCGCAAAAGAGAAACGGAAACTCGATGCGCACCCTCCGCGATGCCTTCGCATCCCACCATGGTTGCCCGTAGGGGGAGATGATGTGTAATTTTGTAGGTTGCGGCCTGACCTAGAGCGTCGTTTCTGGGCGACGTGGCATGGCGTCTTTCATTAGCGTTCGTCAGCGTCTGAAACGGCTCCACAGAAGCTGTATACCTAGCTATTTGAACACGAGCTTGGCAAAAATTTTCGCAAAGTCTAAATTATCCTGACGGTTAAAATCCTCCATTGTCGGCTTTACATCTCGTCGTAGGGAGGGCTTTTATTCCCCACAAAACCGAACGAAGTCGTCTTAAAAAAGTGCTCTGGTAATACTGACACCGAATTACCAGACAAACCCTCCTGGGAGGCTGTCATGCGCAACGTGGAGCTCAGCAACCAACTCCTGGCAATCCAGAGGGCCCGGGACATCGCCGAGAGGCTCAAGCTTCCGGCACCTTCCTGGATGGAGCCACCTGGCTGAGCTAGCGGGACCTCCAGTCGCGTTCAGCTTCTGCCACTTTTGGACCACAATAAAGTTCTCACTCACTCACTGAAGAAGTGTTGTACGTTTACATTTTGCCGGGAAGCTGCTTACCTCTACTTCCCGTATGCATCTCCCACATGTGTTTCCACGGGGGATGGTGAGGGGGCAATATGGGCAACTTAGGTCCGTATCGGGGACATTTGGCATAGACAGCAATGTAGACGGGTAGGGAAGACGGGGAAAGAGGGTACCACGCGTGTCGGATGTGCCGGCGCGGCTGCACCAGCGGTTGCGACAGATGCATGGGAGGTTCGGTCACCGCGGCGGCTCTTGAGTCGACGAGGTGTTGCCGCGATGCTTTAGTACGACGTCATACGTGGTGTATTTAAAAGTGGAATGCGCATATCAGAGCTCGAATCGTTGGAATCTTCGCCGCTCCTGTGGAATATATAACTGGTAGCGCCATCTGTGTTGCTGCTCTTGTGGCCATGACGACGTAAATAACCGTGTGTAATACTTATGTGCAGTCCACGTAAATGTTGTTATGTGGTCAATTTTTAATCGGTAGCAGTTCTAGGTGTTGCTTACAGCTTCGCTGTCCAACCACTTCCACAGCGTGGATTAGAGGCACCTTAAAGCGAGCCTGTCTAAGTCTACCCTGTGCATTCGTCATCATCCTAGTAGTACTACTAGTAGTAGTTGTAGTAGCCGTCACGCATGTCACGTGACCACAGGGTGGAGTGAATAAAGAAATAAATCAAACGAAATGATGATTACAATGATGATGGTGCCCGAAATGATGATGATGATTAGTTTCGGTACAAAATACTGCGAAAGTAATTCACATTTTAATTAATTACATTAATTTGACGTTTGCATTAATTGTGACAAACAAAGGCAAGACAGTTTTTGTGCATAAGAGGGTCATGTAGATAACAGGAGGGCGCACATTTGGCAGTAATCCGGCAGCGCCGGCAGCAAATGTCGTGGCGCGAGGTGTTCGCTGAAACGTTATTGCCAGAGTGATTAGGTTACGTGATTTCACTTTAATCATTCAAGTGTAAGCACACGTATTTCAAATCTAGCGGCGGATTTACACCACGTGATCTCGCTAGCCAATCACATACACATGTGCGCTTGCAGCCGATGGTTTTCACGGCGCGGAACTGGCTGAATTTGTAAAAACAAAAATTTCCTTTTTGCCGTTATCTGCACACTTTCTGACCCCTGTTCTCCCACCCCAAACGAGGGTGGCATACCAGAAACTCGCATTATGTTAACTAACCTCCCATCTTTCTTTCTCTCCAGGACTAATTGAAGATGATCTGTTGAAATTGCTTACGATTACTCGATTCCGAAGATCACATTTATATGAACGTGGACGCGCTGTAGTGTTAGCGCAGGTGGACCATCGGTTAGCGCAGGTGGTGGGTAGTATCGCGTCGAGTCGAGGCGAGAGGGGGTCTATATGTACAGCGGAGTGTTATAAAAACAAAACTAGGTCGTATTTAATGGCCAAACATGCGTAGAGCAGGATTACCATGTCCTGGTATAGGGATAGCTGACAGTCAGCCATATATTGTCGGAGATGTGTAAGCGAATTAGTTTGAACAATATATACAATGACCCACACAGCGAGTGCACAACCTCCCCAGCTGCTAGAAAGTGCATATGCGCATTGCGTATTCGCGCCACCACTAAGTGTCCAAGATGCTTACCCAGAATGCATTGTACGCTTTAATAATGTTACATGCCTACTCTGCTCCATCGCACTTGTGTCCGGTTACACCGTATAACTACGTTCAGAAAGCGTTGCCTCCGCGTGCATTGCCAGAGTGAGCCTAGGTGCACATTACTCTCACCTAAGTGCCAAGTGTGCTCGAGCACGACAGGGAGACTTACGACGGGTTGAGGATAAGCGGAGTGTGGTCGCTAATGCACCAGGCGATTTCTGTGTCACTCCGCCAGCTTGCAGAACTTTCTCGTCCCTGGAAGTGGAAGTTTTGTACCAGCGAGCCTGCGGCAACAGAAAAAAAATATATAAATAAACAAGGATCGTGCTACGGTTGCGAAAATGTTTTCCCATGTTGAAAACCTTCACATGCTGCTTAAAGCTCACAGCTATAGGTGTGAAAGAAGTACGCATCTTTTTCTGTTCCTGTGCTAATAACCACGTCTACTTTGTGCGGCGGTTGATATACTTGCTATTTTAGTAAAATTACATCTCAGATTCAGAAGGCGCCAATAGAAAACGTGAAAACCACAGATTAAAAAAAAAAACGAATGCACATGCACGTGCAACTAAACTTATAGCGTACTAGTCGTAATCCACTTTTACAACGAAAGGGCTCTTTATTTGTTCAAGATTGAAGCGCACCAACTTGCCCAATTAACCGTTCTGATGTTTTACAATGAAGCTCTATATAGCTATAGGCTGTGTCCGTGTGTGTGCAAGAACCCCTAGCGTAGATATGTTCCGCAGATGTGCGCACATTCACCTACCTATCACTGGCCCACTAAAAATGAAGAAGAGAACACACGGATCGTGAACACCAACGTATCTGCCACACATTGGGCAAATCGCACTACTAACCACTGCCCCCCCCCCCCAAAAAAAAAATGAAAAAATGAAGAAAGGAGCACACTGGCGCCAAACACCAATTAAGATCGTGCACGAAACACCAAGCGCTTGCCGCGAGCCACCCAAGACGAACGATGTTGCGACAAAACGAGGCCTGCTGCTTAAATAGAAAACTTTAAAGACGCATGCGTGAATTCAAAAGGAAGTTTTTGGACAGACATTTTGATCATATATAGTTGCAGGGTGTGTGATAGGCCAAGGTTCTAAATTGTGTCACCTCTGTGACACAGAATCCGCCTTCGCAGAGTAGAATGGCTCCTCATTTTTAAATTATTTTTTAAGAGATGAAATGTGCTGGTAATACTGAGCTCGTAGGCTTGATGCCCTACACACTGCGGAGGTGCAGGGCTTGAGTCCCGCTTTACATCTGAGTTCTAGTGTTCGAAGCCATGGACACTTGAAACGAGGGGGTTTAGAGTCCCTGCGTGTATACTTCAGATGTCGAGCGTTCGATGCCCTACAGATATATGATCGGAAGGTAGTTGCTTCATCGAAGCAACCACCTTCCATCTATCTATCTATCTATCTATCTATCTATCTATCTATCTATCTATCTATCTATCTATCTATCTATCTATCTATCTATCTATCTATCTATCTATCTATCTATCTATCTATCTATCTATCTATCTATCTAATCTATCTATCTATCTATCTATCTATCTATCTATCTATCTATCTATCTATCTATCTATCTATCTATCTATCTATCTATCTATCTATCTATCTATCTATCTATCTATCTATCTATCTATCTATCTATCTATCTATCTATCTATCTATCTATCTATCTATCTATCTATCTATCTATCTACCGGGTGCCCCAGCTAAATTTAGCCAGAGTTTAAAAATATGCCGACACACTCAATGACGACGCGACCAAATGCTTATTGCTGACTGTTGCCTAGAGTACGTCATACTATTTTTGGTGTTCTATAAACTGCTTAATTAGGTCCGTTTAATGAACTAACTTTTGAAGCAATGAAGCTGGGCAAGAAATTACAACGAGAAAGTTGTACATTGATTTACAAAACGTTCGACTAGAAATTTTCTGATATTCTATCCATGAAGTATCAGTTTTACTGCTTACTACAGATGCCCGCGAAATAAAAAATATATATATCGCGTGACATGCCCACTTGCGCGCCTATTTACGCCCTGATTCCAGTACTCCTTAACGTACCACCTACAAACGATATGCTTCCCTCGCTCCGGTCCATGACAGCGATAAGCAGACGCAGCGGTTATCGCTTGTGTTGCGGCTAGCAAAACGTGTTCGTCGCAGCGCCGCCAAGATCGTCGCTGCCCTCTTGAGGCAGCACAACCGGGAAAATACTATGGTCGTTTACATGTGGAACGTTAGAGAGCACTGGAACGTTAAGGCACGTTCACACCGAACGCAGCGCACGCAAGCGGGCAAGCGGATTTTCAAAGCGGAAAGGCAGCGAGGGCGCGCGGCTGTTCAAACCGACCGCGTTGCCTTCTGGACGCTCCGCCGCGCGGGTGGAGCAATTCACCAATCGACGGTTGACGTATCGCCATCTTGCGACATTACGCGATAACGGGCGAGCGCATCTCGGCCCTGAATGGCTGCGGCCAAAGCGGCCAACTATTCCGCGCGGAGAAAATCGGTCCGGGCGCGATCCGGGGAAGCGGCCGCGAATTTTCCGCTTTTGCGGATAATCCGCGTCCGCTCTCCGGATCCGCGCTCTGTGTGGACGTACCTATAGGGAGCACCTGCGTGTGCGTAATGCAATAAACAAAGAACTGCGAAATGCTAAAGCCCACTATTATGAAACCCTTTTTGCTTCGGTACAGAGGAAGAATCCAGAAAAAACGTGGAAAATTATCAACGATGCCATGAGATAAAAAAAATGTGAAACAGCCTTTTCATGAAGTCACCCTAAGCAATGAAAATGTGACGGGCGTCGCTTTAACTGAATGCTTCAATAATCGCTTCGTGAACATGATGACGTCATCGGATAGCGCGGTCAGTGGCACAGTTGTTAACAGATGTATGCATATCATTTTTTTCGAGCCGAATGATGACACTAAGATTTCTCGTACTTTTTAGCCCTAAAAAATAGCAATGCTGTTGATGCAGATGGTATTCATACCAGACCAATAAAATTTGTAATTGACGTCATCGCAATCCACCTTGCATTTGTGTTTAATCTTGTTCTAGAAACTGGTCATTTTCCAAGTGCTATGAAGAAAGCCAGGGTTTCGGTGATTTTTAAAGGCGGTGATCGAAATGACTTGGGGAACTACAGGCCAATTTCTATTCTTTCCGCCTTGTCTAAGGGTTTAGAAAAGGTGACCTCAGCTCGAATCAATGATTTTTTTGAAAAGAATAACATTCTGTCTGACTGTCAGCACGGATTCCGCCCAGGCAGTTCGACAGAGACAGCGTTGTTATGTCAAAAGGAGCTAATAATTGATACATTGATGCAGAAAAACTAACTCTAGGTGTGTTCATAGACTATAGCAAGGCGTTCGATCGTTTAATTCATGAAATTTTAATTAGAAAGCTAGATGGCTACGGTCTCCACGGGGTGCCAAACTTGTTGTTTCGATCGTATCTCTCTGGGCGGACTCAGTGCGTTGCTATTGAAAATTTCTGCTCCTCGTATTGCGAAATTAAATCGGGAGTACCACAGGGTAGCGTATTGGGACCGACCTTATTTAATGTCTATGTAAGTGATATTGCTGAAATTGTTTGTGATGCATCCATTGTACTATACGCTGACGATACGAGTTTGTTTGTCTCTGGCCATGAACTTGATGATCAGTTGCAGAAATCTCGCAGTATTCTTTTGAATCTGTCGGCATGGTCTCGTAATAATGCTCTAACAATTAACAGCTCAAAATCGAAGGCCGAATATTATTGAAGGCGAGAGGCAAGCAGTCTTGTTTCAATCAAGAATTATTCTTGGATGGTGCTCCCATTGAAATTTTGAGGGAATACAAAGCATTAGGCGTTACGTTTTCAGAACACTTGAATTGGACACATCACGTTGAACTAATCTCAAAATCGTTGTCATCTGCCGCTGATGTGCTATCTCGCTGTCGGCATTTTAAATATATTACGCCTCGTTTGAATCGCATCTTCACTATTGTGCGCTTGTATATGGGCCACCACCACAAAAGCTAACATTCGCGCAGTTCTTCAACTTCAAAAACGCGCACTTCGACTAGTAGCTAATGTACCTCATTTTCATACCAGCGCGCAACTTTTTCAAAAACATAACATAATAGGTGCAACAAATCTTTACGAATACCGACTTTTATATTCATTTTGTTTCGGCTCCGACAATATCAAATCCTTCTTAAAACATACGTCACGACTAGAATACAAAAAAGTGACTCGCGCACTCGTAGCCAAGACAGGTGGTCCGTACCGTACAGACGCACAAATTATCTTATGCAGTCACTACGACATAGCCTACCTTCGTTATTAAATAAATTGGAAGGGGATAGGTTTATTCCAAATACTTTGACTCGCAAACAAATTAGAGAGTACTTTTGTAAATCGGAATGAACATATAAACGAAATCGTTATTACTTTTTCTCATCTCCTGTTGTAATATCTATTTCGCGCTCAGTGTTTCAATATACAAAGTAGCATCATATTGTGCATCATAGTCAGTTTATAGCAGTGCTTTTCTTAGTGTTGTAAATACCACTGTTTCTGATTCTGATGTATGACAATGTATTTTCACATTTATTCTGACTAAATGTATTACATTTCCATGTTATTTTTAAATACCATGTATTCTAGGAAAACACAAGGGTTATTCAACATGTCGCACTTTTAGATGCGAAGCATCTTATGGCGGAGCTCAAACTGGTGGTGGTGGTGTGCGGCGTGACCACCCTTACTGCGCATGCGCAAACCCTCTCCCAACACCCTCCTCTCCCCTTTCCCTCTCCCCTCCCATTTCCCCTCTTTACGTCTCCTCTCTACTCCCCTTTCACCCTCTCCACTCCCCTACCCTCTCTACTTCCCCTTTCCCCTCTCCGCTCCCCTCCCTTCTCCGCTCCCCTCTCCATTACCCCTCTTGCCTCCCCCTCTGAAACACGGGTTCGACATGCCGAAACGCTGCTTCGCATCGCCTCATGGTCCCCTTTAGCAGGAGATGGTGTGATTTTTTTTAGTTGGCTTAAAATGGTGTATTATATTTGTATATATGCTAAACATGTGTATATATGCTGGTTTTAGTGTTACTGCTGCCATGTGAGGGCCTTCAGGCACACTCAAGCTGTATTGTGCAGCTTTTCGCCTGAAGGACCCCCAACAATTTCGTTGGAAAATAAAAGCACTTCTGATTCTGATTCTGATTCAGTGTGTTAATCAGCCGCACGAGGTGTACCTTGTAGAGGTTGGCTTGAACAGTTATCTATGGTTCGACATTAAAAATAAGCGTTTCACACTCGGTGATCCTGCCGTACGGGACAGACCTTCAAGCTTCTGGTAAACGGGAGGTGTGAAAGAAGTCTGTGGGAACATGAGCAATTGCTCTACCGATGCCCGAATAAGCGCAAACGACAGTCTCCGTTTTAAAGGGACAATAAAGGGAAACAAATGAAATGGATTAGATTGATCAATTGTACTTTGAGGACTTTAATATCATGTCTTTCACCATCATAGGTTTGTTAGTCGAGTAGAAAATCAAAGTCAAGGTTTCGGTTCTTGAATTTCGATGCGATAACTACGCGCGAGACGTCATGATCTCACAGCGTATTTTTTTTTGTATTTTGGCCACATTGGCTCAGCGAAATTTAAAGTTTGGAATGTTAAGTCTGACGCCCTCACATGATGATGTATTTCATTTCTACTGATTAGGAGCTACGTAGGACCTAGTAGACGCCGCCAAAATCTATGACGTCACGGCGTTCGGTGCGAAAATTTCAAGGTGTCGTCGCCACCTTGATTTTCTCTTCACATGTTTTCTCGCTTAGCAGTTGTCTTCTCGCGGCAAGCGTGGTGATATTGGAATCTCGAAAGAGTAATTTCCTCAGAAAAGTCATGTTTCTCTTTATTGTCCCTTCAAGAAGCCATGAAAAGAGTAGGATAACATTGTTTTTTAACCTTCTCCGCTAAGCAGCTTATCCCCGTTACCAGAGAAACCCCCACCTTCCAGAAGTGCGAAGCTCTCTTTATTTGCGTGTCGGGCCCTCCTAATAAGCACGTAGTGATGTCTTGAGTGCTCATATATTGGGAACGTTCACGACGGAAGCGAACGTGGCCAGTCGGGAATAGCGTTTGAACCCTCGCGTGCTCTGCGGCCGCCAACGCCCTTTAAGAAAGGCAGACTGCCCGTGAAGGCCCTATCACAGATCGCCTTATCACACGAGACGTTCTTCTTGTTGAACCAGTGAATAAATGGAACGGAGTCACGACCGCGTTCGCCTCGTTTGTGTCACACAAAGCCCGCCTGAAACATTCTGGGAATTCCGGCCCACATTTGCCACTGTAATTACAAAACAACACATAAATATATTAGAAATCAGCTCTGCAAAATACCGCAAAGTGCCAGAAAGTTTCAGAAAGGCAAATTGACAACCAGCCGTTTGTAGCACGAAGCCACAAGGAAATCCCTACGAATTTCCCTATGGCTTCGTGCTACAAACGGCTGATCGTCAATTTCCCTTTCTTAATACATCAATTTTGTCGATGAGGCAGCGTTGACAACGTTGAAAACATTCACGTCATCAAAGGCAAAAGAAAAAGACGGAAACAAGCGCTTTTGTACAGGCTCCAAGAGCGTTCGTGAGAGGTTGTCTGTGACGGGTGTTATATTTCCGTATAAGTAGTATCGTGTGTTCCCTGTGTGGTCCACTGATTGTGATGCTAGACTGCCGACCCGAACATCGCGGGTTGAAATCCAAGCCACGGTGGTCGCATTTCGATGGGGGCGAAATGCTGGAAGCCCGATTTAGGTGCGCGTTAAGAAATCCCAATTGATCGAAATTTACGGAGCCCTCCACTACGGCGTCTCTCATAACCACATGGTGGTTTTGAAACGTTAAAACCCAACAATTATTATTAGTATCGCTGTGTGTTCCTTTCAATATGCACACTTACATAAATTCCCCCAATTTTAGGCTGTTGTGGTGTCTATTCTCGGTGATCAAAGACGACCGCACTCTTTCGCACAAAAGATGTAGACCAGATTCCAAAAAGTGACGAGTACGAATTATTGCGAAAACGAAGGTGCATGACGAAGCGCATTCTTATTAAGTTTATTTCGAACTATATTGTTACATTCGTCTTTTAGTAGCCTACCAATTTACTCCATTCGTAGCCTACCAAATCTTGAGGAGGTTCTCATCACCACAAATCACACGCTGTTTTCAGTGTGTTATCCCCTGCGTGACGACGAGACTGAAGATTTGTTATTATCGAATATATAACTACTACCCCATCGCACGTGGTTAAAATAACAGTAGTACCGGCCACTGCTTCTAGCGGTGCCTTGTACTTATACAACTGTCACTACACAAAGAAAAAAAGCATTCCTTATTGAGCAAATGAACCTTTTCCTATGATTATGCATGACGAAAAGACGGTCAGGAAACAACAGTTTGGATTGCAATGTGCACGCCAGGAGAATTTTTATCAGAACAGACTATTTCTGCGCCCATGGAGATACACGGACAAGAGACAAAACGCAGTAATAGCCAAAAAAGCGGCTGTCAACACGTGTCGTTCCACACGTCATCTTTCTTTCATTACCTTACTGAACCCGGTTCGATCGTCCTCTGCGTTTAATACTTGAGTAGTCATAATTCTACACAAATGTCCTTGATTTTACTTGAGCTGGAGCCATAGCAAGCTAGAAGACACTAGTATTGCTTCAGACGTTTTTCTATGCAAACTGTACAAGAAAGGCGGCATTAATGCCGCGAACGGCGTCAACCAATGTTCTGTACCGACTTCACCACGAAGAAGGAGAGAAAACAAAAGAAGAAAATCAACCTTTCCATTTGTATGAAACCTTGTGAACGCAAGTGAAAATATGTGTAAAAAACGGCATCCTGATGCCCGACTTCTATCGTCTGGTTTAGAGCCATAGTTTTTACTGAACTCGCCACGGAACTCGTGACAAGTTGAAGATACTGCAAAATTTCCAACCATCCTCCACCAGGCCGTCCAGAAAGAGCCCTTGTTTCTTTTTTTTTTGTTTATTTGAAGTCGCCGTGCTATCAGAAACCTCTACGTAGTATTACGGAAATGTAGGACGCACCGTACAGTACCATACAATATAGAGGTGTGGTCAAATTGGCGGACAAGGGTAATCACGTACTTGCCTGCTTTTCTAGATCTTCATCCTTCGGCGTCGTCTCCCTTCTGCACTCAGTAAAAACATAATACTTGGCGACTAAACCTAACCGAACCTGGTGTATAAAAGAAATATCAACCACTGAATTATTATGCCCACGTAGCGCTGTAGTTGCTTTGCTTGTCGACCGCAGTTTACGTCGGTAATTTCGCATTTCCGAAAAAGAAAAAGAGAACATATGTTTCTGTGAGCATTTCAGTATATCCTCAGAAACCAGCAACACTAGCGCAGTGCTTTGCCCCAACGCCATGCCGTGTTGCATTATTGTTTCACTACCGTAAACGCAGGTTTGAACGGACGTTTCCAGCCACCGCCGGAGTCACCGCATTCGGGGCGAGTCGTCGGAACTTCGACTCCGCATGGTACTCGTGGCGCCATCTGGAAAACGAGTCGCCAACTTCGATTTCGTCGCCTCTTGGGAGAGGCTCTCGCACGAAAAGGCAGCGATGGAAGCTGGTGCTCAAGTTCCAAGAATGCTATGCATATAGTTTGTATACAAATCGAAAATGTCTCTGACATTTCTATGCGTGATGGTTACGTTTGAATTTGTCGTACGTTTGTGTGTGTCATTATTGGCCGATGATATCGTGCTAACAAGCAAATAATCATCATAAAAAAGAGCCCCCAGAAAGCGGCGCGACTTTCGCGAACAAGCCCAAAAGAAGCGTCAATTTAATTAATTTTTTTATTCTTGAAAATATTTTAAATATAATAAAAAATGTCACTGAAATACGAAGGTAAGTTGAAAAAAATCACTTTAATTATTTTGTACAGCGAAAATATGCGCAACTATGAACGAAAGCACATATTTACTTTTTAACATTGCCTCCAGGGTAATCTCCATTCGGTTGAATGCACGTTTGCCAGTGCATGATTAACGTTACTTGTAGATTTTCGCAACGTATGTTTGACTTCAACACTCAACTACTCAAAGTCATCGACAAACGTGCTATTGGTGAACCTGACGGTAACTAAAATAACTATGTTTGTTGCAAAATGCAAAGAAGACACCCCCCCTCCTCAAAAAAAAAAAAAAAGAACGCGACAAGCGACTGAAAAATTCTACAAGCGACTCGGCGAAAAAAGAAGCCGAAATCCGCGTATTATAAGCGGAACTGGCAACTCCGGTGCGTTTTGTTATGTAGGAATGTGCGGAAGGTACGCGCGAGTTTTGAACATCTTTCCTTTCCTTTCCGCTTTCTCTTGGAGATCACATTTCTCAGGATAACTGGAAATTGTGTCCGAGTTACTCTCTTCGGCATCTCGCTTCCCTCGCGTGTCTTTCTCCGGTGCTACCCAATCACTTGAATCCTTGTTGTGCCTTCGAAGAACTTACAATTCTTTGGCCACAAGTGGAGCAGCCGGTGTGAGTAAACGCGCCAACATCTTCAATACACCACGCCAAACGAAACGAAGGAAACAGTCCGCCGCGATGATGTAGTGGTTATGGTGCTCGGCTGCTGACCCGAAGGTCGCGGATTCGATCCCGGCCGCAGTGGTCGCATTTCGATGGAGGCGAAATGCTAGAGAGCCCGTATACCGTGCGATGTCAGTGCGTGTTAAAGAACACCAGATGGTCTAAATTTCTGGAGCCCTCCTTATGGCGTGCCTCATAATCATATCGTGGTTTTGGCAAGTAAAACCCCAGATAAAGCAAACAGGTGAGTTACATTACAAATGCAAAAAAGTAAGCACGAAACATTACTGAAGTGCTACGGTAGCCACAAGAATGTACAATAAGACGATGCCACAGTGAGGGAAATTTGTAACCATAGGTCGGCTAGTGCCTCTGCGTGTAGATCAGAGTCAGATATGACTGAGTCCATATGAGTGACTTTCTGTGGATGGAAATCAGGGCTTGACTAACTGGAGGTGAGTGCACGCTGTCACGACTCATGATGCATGTTCAGCAAGTCTAAGATACAGTGAAGTGGACGAAATCGGACGTCTGGACGAAGTGATTAGGTGTTTCTGTGAATCACTCCATCTCCGAAAAATTTTCTGAATCACGCGTTAGTCTTATTTCTTTTTCTGCCTACGGCAGTGCAAGCGAGGCTGCGTTCATGTGATTTCTTCTGAGTAAATCTGAAGGACCACATTCCTTTTTGGCTGCCCTGCCGATGCTCCCCCGCAGGGGCAGCTCGCCGTACATGGGAGGATTGGGAGGCCCTCCTTGCGTTGCAGGATCTGGACACACCGGGGTGCCAGTGTCCTGGCCCTGCGTGGTCTGTACACATATATAGGTGCAATGTGATGGACGTGCGGTGGCCCAGGTCGAGTATAGGATCCAAGCTCACTGCCCAATAAAGTTTCTCCTTCCTTCCTTCAATGTAAGCCACATAGCAACATTTAAACGAGTTGTCACATTGAAATAAGGCGTGCGCGCGCACGCACGCACGTACGAACACACACACACACACACACACACACACACACACACACACACACACACACACACACACACACACACACACACACACACACACACACACACACACACATCAATAACGACAGGGCGATACGCTCACATTCACAGGCGTGCAATGTAGCCGATGCGTGACACAGATAATCAATGATGTACTTGTTAGGCCATGCAGTCTACGTGGTTTAGGAATTCCTCTGTGCTGCAGACTTGCTCGATTTAATTTTCGTTTTTTTATAGCGCTGCAGGGCTAGCTTTCATAAGGGAGAAATTAATATAGCTCTGAGCTGTCATTCACAAAAAGTATCTAGCTTTACAGAAATCTTTTCGTGGCAGTTCTTACGTATGCTCATCATTGGGCTAGCACTTTCCCGCGTTTACTTATAGCATATCAATGTCTTGCGTCCTGTAAAAATACGCAATTTTTTCGTAAGTACATTACGGGCAATAATGTTATCTTTTAGATGCAATTTAGCTTCGCATAATAATACAATGAATGCAGAGCGTAATAAATGTCAACCATGGGCTGAAATGCAGGATAAGGCAAAGGAATGTGCAACAACTATGGAGGATGCGTGCGAGAGAGCGCGCTCGTGCGTGTGCGTGAATGCGTATGTGCGCACGCGCGTGTGCTTGTGCGCCAAAATGCCAGCGTGTGGTGTGTGTTTAGGAGGTATTCATTGGTTGATTGCATTCTTACTGCTCAAGAGGACCAAGTAATGCACGCAGCGTATGATTCATTAGGCCCTCCTTGTCGTTGATGTATGGTTGCGCAGTTCCTTCGTTATCGCTTCCATGCTACCCGGAACACTCGCCGAGGCGGCCCAGTCGTTAATCAGATCTTATCACGGGTGCATGACAGTCAGGATTTCCATGTGAACGCGCAGGCGCACCGGCGCTAGGCGCGAATGCAGATACGAGCCTGAAAGCGGACACTGATCGATGGTGTTTCGATGTCTTTCCGCATACGCTCTCTCCTCCAGTACTCAGAGCCGTCTTCAGCCTTTCTAATGGCCGATGTGGTCCGATTCCGCTAGATTAACGAAGGCTGCAGCGCGAGTTTTACGGCTGCATAGCTCAGACTACATTACTGTACGTTTTAAACCTGCAGTACGGAATATGTTTAATGGATCCAATGCCTTTTATTTTTTTATTGTAGACGTTCTTTACAAACTGCTTTGGATGACAATGCTTCAAACACAAGCATTTTAGTACACAGCGTTCACGCAGTCGAAAATAAAGAAAGGTGAAAAATACGCGAAGTTCAAATAGAGCAAGCATATATATATCTATAGAGGAAACGAGCAGCGGTATAGTGATTCGGAAAATGAAGCGCATATGAACATGCGTGTTCGCAAATGCCACATTGGAAAATTCCAGTGCAAGGGTATGTATGAACAAAATAGAATACGGAGTGCCATTGTGCCATTGAGTGCCAATAACAAAATTTGAGGTTCAATGCGCAAGCCCGAATAAGTGACGTTAATGGTACAGGCAGCAAGAAATAGTGATAATAACAAACATAATTAACAAAGCAAATAAATGAGAATAGATAATGGAAAGGTTGATTGGTGCGTATAGAGAATATGATTTCTTTATTGTTAGTAAATGTAAGTTTTGTGTTTCAAATCACTCGATTAGGCATGTGTAGCTGGTTCCAGTGGAGGCACTGCTAGCAGTAATAAGAAATCGGCCTAATTCAAGTGAACCTTGTTAAATTCCTTGGCACTCTAATTGATTTGGCTTTAAAAAAAAGAGTAGTATTAAAAGTCATGTAATTTATTAAACGAGGTCTTAGTAAAGCGCAAGATAGACGAACATGACCTAGAATTGCGTGTTTCAGGGATGCGGTGACTTCGTTTTTGTTTGTTTGTTCCTTCAACACTATGGCACATACCCTCAAAATTATCCAGGATCTGATTTCGTTGCCATTAACTTCGTTCACTTTGCCATTCACTTCGTTGCCATTTATTGTTTTGTCTATGAGATAACAGGGACTCCATAATATTACCGCGACTTTGGTATTTTCTGTAAACATGTCGTGCATTAGTGGTTAACTTGAATAATTATCTTTGTGACCGTAAAAAAAATTGTTTAATTTTCCTCCTATCTATGCCGAACCACAAGCAGTGATTTCGCAACGTAGACCACGTGTACCCCTTGCAATCAATGCGGAATAGCTGGCAACTGTGGTAGCGTCTTGTGGTAGCAAACAGGCATGAAATCTTCTGCGACGGCCCTCGCTGTAATGTGCAGGGACAATTATTCGCGGTCACTTGACATCAGACCGATATCGACAACAACAATTTTAGTATGTCGTCCTGAGAAGTCATTGCGGGTGAAGGCGACGAAGTCACTGTTGATATTCTTTAAGACAACAGATTTGCACAAGCGGTTATAGACCAATAGTGATAGCGTGACAGTGAGGACTGTGAATTCATGCGTATGCTCTTCCCTCTCTTTCACAGAAAACCGGAAAGTAAAGTGATAAGTGCAACGCACTGTCAAACGTTGCATTAGGCTGAACATTTTCGTTAAAAAAAAAAAAAAAGCTATACGACTGCTGCTTCATACCGAGAAGCGCGTAGAGCTTAGCACAGTTTTGTGCCTATAGGATAACTTCAGCCTCGTTTGAACTTCTGTGACATAGAATACACGTACAATACAATGGTGGCCAGCGTTTCTGACACACCCTGAACACTTTGCACAGAGAGAGAGAGAGAGAGTGAGAGAGTGAAGGAAGAGAATAGACGTGAACCTGAGCTACGTTCGGTATAGTAACCATGGCATGGAAAAAGGCGCTAATGAATGAAAATAGAAATAGATAACACTATATTTGTAACATTGTCCGGAGTTACCCATCGAAACCACCATTCTCCACGATAGTGATTAACATGAATGTACCTGAAAAAATATTTATCGACAATCAAATTACTTTTTTGTATCTCTGAGTTTGACAATAGTACCCATGTGAACACTTGGGCTCATATATGCGATGACTCGAGTACATTTGTGTTCTCCAATGAACTTCATTTGTCGTTCAATGTCGTTGCTGCTGATCATGGTAATAAATTATTCAACATTTAGTGTTTTGGAAAAACAGTAGTACGCTCCTCCGCACATGCATTCATGCTGTTGTGAAGCCAGCTTTCAAGGCGTCTGTACGTATGTTGTAGGCACCTTTAAAGCTGGTTTCTTTGCAGTAAGCATCATAGTGTGGAGAAGCCTACTGCTGTAGGCCTCCGTAACATATGTTGTATGGGCAGACACATCCAACTCTTCTCGAGGTTCACATATAACTGAAAAAACCAAATATTTTGATGCATTTCACAATCCTGCAAATTTATGGATTCAAGGTCCATAATTTGTTTACTTTTATTTATTTGCAGCACGCCTACATCGCCATGCAGGCATGTGTTGGGGGAAAAACAGAGCTAGCAAGAACAAAAAAAAAAAATCACCGACGATTACGACATTGCCTAATGCGAATTCTGAGCGCAGCTTCGTGTTGTGGTAAGGCCAAGTGTGTTTGAAGTTTTGGGTTTCCGCAAGGTGTCGATTCCGCCATAAATCGTAATTTTTTGGAAGTAGGACACCACCCACTACGCCATTATTCATCTTTCTGCGGATAAGCGAGGTACCCGCTACACATCTGTAAGGTATTATGTGCACTTTGTTGGTGCTGCATGTGGCTGCTGACGATTAAGAATTATGGCTGAGCACTTTGCAGTGGTCATACGAACCCCTTTACGAAGAAACAACGCTCTACAAACAGTTTACCCCCTTTTTTTCGCGCACGTGTGTCCCAGCACAATAATCGTCAAAAATCTTGCTTGCCTTTCCATCCTATAAAGCCGCTCGCCTGATATTTTTATGTCACGAACGTCATGAGCGCTACAGCATGACATAGTATAATTGACCGTAAAATATCAAGCACGGAGTTTCTGAGAAATGAAACGCAACAGAGGAAAGTGATGGTCACTGTTGCACGATAAAAATACGTCCAAGTCGGTGGAACAGTGTTTAGAGTTATATATGAACTGCTAGATCATCCTATGCTCTGCAATCAACGCTTAAATATTCGACTTTTCCGATGCCTTGACCTTAAACAAAACAGAGGTCTTAAGCCATCTCAGGACAGAGTATTGTTGGCGAGACCGTCAAATCATCACGAGCTAGCCAGTGTTTCTTGATTACCCGTGATATTGAAGGCAACATCAAAATGCTCACTCGCACATAGGTGTGTAAGTTGGAAATAAGCGTTATAATAGGTTAGCGCGGAGATCAACCGAGCGCGAATTCACATCATACAAAAAGAAATAACAGACCTCCGTTGAGGCTGCGAGAAACGAGTTGCTTTAGTAGCTGCGCGCTCTGCAGTGTACGCTCAGCATCGGTGCAGCAAGGAGGAGGAGGAGGAGGAGTTGGGAGATGAAGTCGCGGTAGTTTTCACCGGCAGCCCAAACACGAGACTGAGAGAAAGAGAGAGAAGCCAGCGGCGCAACGTGCCGAGCCATTTAGCCCATTTCTCACCGGGACACGCGTGTTTATTACGCGAAGACGCAAATGAGAGGGGAATTTGGCCGGCAAAAAAGTGGGGAATAAGACACCGCGGTGCCCACCGCTCGAGCTGCCGCAGCACGGACAAGTTTGCACGAACGACGAAGACGTCGGCAGCCGCGGAGCGAGCGCGCTCGGCCGTGCAGCCAGCCTCGCAGGGTTGTGTAGGAAAGGCCCCGCGAGCGCCAGCGCAGCCCGGCGACTCGAAGAAGTAAGGGAAGGTAGCCTCCGCCTTGGCGCGAGGGGCGCCTCAGAGTCCCTAATGCGCCTGCGGCCAGGGAAAACCCGAAGCCTGATTACACATACGCAATTACCCCGACAGCGAAAGGGGTATATGCAGAGGAGAGGAATAGGGAATGAAGCAAGACTTCGCGCAAGCGAGGAGAAGGCGAGAGTGTCTCGTGTTTGCGCAGCTCGGTATAGAACAAGCAAACTAAAAAAAAAAAGACTAAGCAGACCATCCTAGGAGAGAGACTATAGTCCGGAGGGAGAGCTCTGGCGCAGAGAACCGACTAGTCCGTGGTGCAGGGCTGTTAGGCCTGTGCCGAACGAACGCTCCATTTCACCTCGCGGCTTGCAGAATTACTTTTGCCAAGTTTCACACGCACGCGTGCGCGCGCGCACTCGCTCGCTCGCTCGCCTGCGTTCTCCTCGGTTACAGGAGACGGCGCCGCATGCGAAGGATGTCGGTCCCTCCGGAGACCTGGAGGACCGATGTGGAACCGCGAGTGTGTGCATGCGAAAACGGAAGAGAGGGAGAGAGAAGAAAGGGAGGCACGATCTTCTTGTTGCTTTCTTCGTTCAAAGTGGTCCTGTGTGTGTAGCAAGCCAGAAAGAGCTGAAGCTTCGCCTGTTCCTTGGAGGAAACGCGAGCGATTACTTCCCTTCAATTAGCCCTCGAATCCATCCTTCTTTCTTTTTCTTCTTCTTCCTCTTTCCTGCATTTCTTCGCCCGGCAGGACTCACTTATGCGAAAAACACCGCGGCGAATGTCTTTGGAACAGCGCCGTCTACCCGATCGCACAGGTTCGAACGTCTAGCGTAAGAAAACTGTTCCACTACTAAGCCTCACCGGCACGTCGAATGTGTACGGCGCGAGCGCGTGGAAGAAAATATAAAGAAGCAAAAATTACGCCTCGCCAAACGACACGCATGCTATACAGTACCGTTTTTACATGTGTACCGTGTAATGGCTCAGGTCCGAAGGAAGCGTTAGAGGTGCATTACACGCCAATGTGTAGTACGAAGGCGCCCGCGGAGGGGCTAAATCACGGAATTATTCGGAATCCCTGATGAGCAGAATCGGCGGGCATAAATTTTCGCACTTTCTCCGTCGTCGCGCTAAGTTTCTAGTACGCTTCGTGGCGAGGTCATGCACCGTGTGAGTGAACGGACGCGGCGCGTCCAATGAGGCGAACGCAACGCGTGCCTTTGATGTATGCAGAGTAATTCCTCGGGCGTAATGATCGTCGTTTAAATCTATCCGGGACGTTATCCGCGGACTTCGCGTAGCCGCTGCTGCCTGTGTTGCGCCCTAATATGAAAAAAAAGTAAAGGATATAAATGCTTCGCATTTGCATGTCTCGGTTGTTAAACCAACTTCGAAAATATTGCAGCGAAAATGCTAACTTCTGTTTGTAAGAAAAAGCATTTGGTGTTTCTTGTTTTCCGGCTCCTAATGAGGCTTAAACGCACTGCTTTCCTATACGCATTGACAGAGGAAAAACGAATAATGAACTGTGTGATCATTAGTGTTCCTGCATTTAATTATGGAGAGAACGCCATGCCTGGTCTACAAGTTAAACGCTCTATATAAACAGTGTCGGCCCCGTAAGCTCGGCCAGACATAAACACCTGTAATTACTATTTACATTCTGGTAGGTCATCACTACACTGACGGCGTCGAATATGTACAAAAATAAAAAAAAAACCAAATCGAGATTTTGACAGAACCATCTCTATATATATGACTGCTGTTTCTCATTTCATCTTCGTGAAAATTTGCCTTAATGCATTTAATCCAACCTCGTTTAAGAAAACAAAACAACTTGTTTTTCGCGCAGTATTTGTAGTGCGCTGCGTTCGTTTTTACAGCTATTGGTGTGCCAGTTATTATTATCAGAGTACTAGTATTAGTGTATTAGTTATTTAGTGAGCGTTGCTAGTGTTAGTGTTACGTTGGTCGCAATGTTTCGTTTTATTGTCAGTCAGCAAAAGACGACTAGCGCCATCTATGTCCAAGTAGGTGAACCTGCAGATAAAAAAAAAGAAAAGCTGACAGGTCGACCAGGAGCGGCGGAAAGAAAGGGAGGTAACTCAATCTTGTAACACAAGAAAAAAGAAAAAAAGAAAAAAAGAATGCAATTGTGACTCTTCCCTACGGAACCACGAGGTAAAACGACGAACGGCACTTGAACGAAGCCTCAGCACAGCCTCCATTTCAAAGTTTGCGGTTCGGTGCGCTTTGTTGTTCGGACTCTGACCAGTGACGTGCACTGTATCAAAGTCCGCTATTTCAAGAACAATGGTAAATAATAAACGCTGCAGACACATGTGCACTTTTTAGTGTGAACTTATCAGGCATACTGCGTATATTTATCAATAGGAACAAACAATATGGCAGCTATAGCGTATGGTAAATATTTGACAAATGCAAAGAAAAAAAGAGTATCACTGCATGTCACCATTTTAATCGAGTCTTAACAATGAACTCAGGATAGATTGGTATAAACGCTAAAATTAATTCATGATGACGCCAAAGCAGACAGTTTGACCAAAGAGAAACCTATACCATAAGAGATTCATGTCATAAGAAAGAGAGAGAAATAACTTTTATTGTGGTAGCCGGCAAATTGATGGGGGGCAACCCAAGATGGCGGCCAAGAGCCCTTGGGTTCTGGCGGCATCCTCAGCCTGCTGGATGGCCATGAGTTGGTCCTCAGGGACCGTGATGAGCAGCGTGGTCATCTCACTGTCTCCCATTCTGAATTTCTCGGCTCTGTCGGGGAGCCTGTGGACAGGCCCAAATAATGTCATCTAGGTCCGCCCTTTCTTGACAAAATTTACATTTGGCCGCATATAGTTCTGGATTATAGCGATCATACCTCACCGGGGTTGCCATAAACTCTTGTTGTGGGATCGCAAGCCAAATGGGGTACGGCAAGTTGGAACTTCTCAAAGTACACTACATATTGTTTCTTCAGGACCGCTTTAGTTCAGTGGATATCAGGTCGATGCATCGTTACGTCAGAATACGTTGACTCTTTTCCACTTCTGAACGCTAGCAGATAGTGTTGCTTGTTATTATTATTAGTAGCAGTACAAGTACAGCTAGCCTTACTGCTACTTGACGTCAGCAAATTGTTATCTGGCTGTCATGACGTCGCGGTAACATCGGGGCACCGGCTCTGATATTTTGAAACTTTCATCTAACTCCGTATCAAACCTATGTATCGTATCTTATACGCGTTAACCAATGTTATTACTTGGGGACCCGTCGCAGTTTCCTAGCGCATATGGTGCTGCGTTGCTAAGCATGAAGCCATGGTTCGATTCCTAGCTCCGTCGACCGTATTTAGATGGGAGCGAAATGCAAGAGCACCCATGCACATAAATTTAGATGCACGTTAGAGAACCCCAGGTGGTCAAATTAAATTCGGGATCCACTCAGTACTGCAGGCCTCATAGCCATGATTTTGGTTTGGGAACGTCAAAAGACATGATTTATTTATAATTCACTATTTGTTGACCGGGATGGTTTAAGTGTGTGTAGCGAGGAGTTAAGCTTCAACTAATTAGTGTGCGAGGACTCATATCTCAACTCAGGATGTTACTTGCCTGTGCGTGTACTTTCTGGTCTATACACACAGTATTCTATCTCTACCTTTATCTTATAGACCTATAGACCAATATATACATATTGAAATACGAACAAGTTCGTGTTACATAAAACACTTTTTTTCGCATAATGTCAGCATGATTTCGGGCTTGCACGCTTAATTTGAGGTCTGAAGCATCTTTGTCAACCACGTAATCATAGGTCCAAGCCAACACCCTTTTTAACTTGTCCATGATTGCACATTATCCGCGGCTGTTTCTGATGGATATTTTCGGGTTGGCGTGGCCTACATGGTATGGCGTGCCATTCTGCGAGACCCACTCAATAGATTTAATACTACATGAGCGGAGTTGCTGCTGCCGGCGAGATACGGATCACGTGGTGCGATTTGTGCACATGCGTCGGAGCCCGTAATCAGCGTTAGAGAACCCTATCAAAATGACCTCATATCAGACCTCACATGTGACTGGTGATGAGTGACACTTATGATGGGGTGTGGTGTGGTGATATGGAGGCCCGGCAAAAGACCGTATGCGGGATAGCTTATAGGCCACCGGTACTCGCAAAATGTTGCATCGCGCTGCGCGCGCCTTCTTGGTAGCCTGCCCGCGGTCCGCTTAAAAAAAAAAAGACATTATTTCAACCAAATCCCAAAAGAGGAAACTAGGCGGGGCAATTGCCTGCAAATCTCGCAAGGCTAGATCCACCGCCAACCTACGACATCCCCATCATCATCCTCATTAGGCACTGCCACGTTCAGTCTTAAGGTGAAAGACTTAGATGCCTATTCAAATGCGAAATTTCTTCCTCGGCGTCAACACGAGTGATGCAGGATTATCATCATCTGATGCCGTCACAATAAGACGTCATCACGACGTCACAGTCTGACAAAATTTGTGACGCAATCATGGCGTCACTCTGACGTCCCCATGACGTCACCGTCGTTTGGTCAAAGATGGGCTGGTCCTGGAGGCACCGCAAAACTTCATGAGGCCCATAAAGCTTGTAATGCCTCCGATCTTGGAGGCAGTGCGAAACCACGTTAGGTGCAGAAAGCTTTCGGGAGGGAATGGGGGGGGGGGGGACAATTGTACAAGCGACTGAGAAGAAAAAGATGCTTTCACCTTCGATTCGTCTTAAGCAAATACATAAGATACCATGCCACTTTTATATGAACATTTCCGCTGTACCTATATAGTGAAGATACGCACTAACATCTATAAACATTGCCATAAATTTTTTTTCTAGATATTCAAATAAAGTTTTATGAAGTCGTTCATAAGAACAGGCATATTAAGCGGAATTGGAGTGAGACGCCGTCATGAAGGTGACCAATACAACTTATCAGCAGCGTCAATGCGCATCGCACAGAGGTCAATTGAAGCACATAACCTCGCTAAAGACGGGTACAATGTGAATTCGCGTGCACCTTTCGTTGTTTCTCCTGCACAGAAACGTGCACTCCGTAACCGCAAACCAGGGCAGTAACTTCGGGTAAGGTACTCTAACGACATTAAAGGTGGTACTGTAATAATATTGAAGGCGGCACTCTAATGACGTCGCAGGCATAACAATTACCCGGTTAATCTTGATTCGTTCGGTCCCCCAATAAGATTCAGCATTCCACCAAAGCATGCATAACCATGCCTTGTCCGTCTACTTAATATGATCAGGCCATGGGAGCTTACCTATCTGTGGTTTGCATATTCAACTGAGATTTCATAATCTATACGTAATCTGGTAGTTTTTTTTCATAATCTGGTAAGCACACGCAATTAATGCGGCCTACTTATTTAATTCGTTTGCCCACCGGATCTCGTGCCGCGCCTTAAGTGTATACTAAACCACATAATGTTATGCACGCGCTTGTTTCTTATCGGTTTTCGCACCTCCCGCTTCACATACTTCCTTAGGAAGTATATAAGGCAAAATTTCTATGCACAAGTAATATATGCATGTATTTACGTGAACGTATTTATGTGCATATATATTACGAATATGCTACGCATTACACGGAGCTAACACCTCACTACACTTAACGTGCTACCTTTATGTTTGCTCTTGTTGACCTGTTTCCTGCTTGCCTCGTTAAGCTGTGCAATTAAAGCTCTCATGCCAGGGTGGCCTTCAATGTACTCTGTGCACGGTATAAATAGATCTTGAGTAGACTTTACTCAGCAAGTGCCAGATTAGCTTGTGTGCTTTTTTTTAGGGGCGAAGCTCCTTAAGGCGGCACCCGTTCGTCCCTCGTAGTAGTGCGTAACCAGTCGTAACGCTAGTACCAGATCTTGACTTCCAAGGTGGTGCCGGTGGGAGATTTTTCCTGTGCGTTGTTGAACAATAAAAAATTCGCAGCTTGCGCGTTAACTAAAACCCGAATTCTTCTGTCTCTCATTCCCCATTAGCAGCCATTGGCATGTTCCAGTAGGAAACGTTAGTAGAAGTAGAAGTGTAAGTGTTAGCTAAAAGCCGACTTCTTCTGTCTCTCATTCCCATTAGCAGCCATTGTTTACCTCCAAGGTAGTGCCTGGTGAGATTTCTCCTGTGCGTGATTAAACAATAAAAATTTTGTTCAAAACGCCGTTGATTGATGAAATAAACCAACGAAAGACGCCAGATGTTTTCTAAAAGCAAAACGAAAGAACGCCAGATGTTTCTAAAGCAAAACGAAAAGACGCCAGCTGCTTAACGAAAGACGCCAGATGTTTCTAAAGCAATGGTTTTCTAAACAATGAAAATTCACAGCGTACATGTAAAATTAAAATGAGCTGCAAGTCGTCATAACTCTCATCGAACCTTTAGTATAAACGCGCCCGATCTCACGCCGGTGATGATGTACTGGGCAGAATTCACGGAAGATTCACGGTTTACCGATGAACCTCCGCAGCTTCGCTCACTCATCATCATTCACTCCGTGGATATGCTGTGATTTTTTTTGCTCCGCAATATTTTTGTAGCAACCGAAAGGCCGCACCGATAAAGCACTATCACGTGTATATGTGTCCTTGAACATCTTATACACCTATACAATACACCAGTGACGCATCTAGAAATTAGGACCTACTAGACTGAACAAATTTTACGACACTTCACTTGATCCGTAGTGAGTATACTTTATCTGACAGATATCACATTTCAAAAGTTCATATCTGGTTGAGCCACAAGGAAAAACATTCAACATGCCTTCGCATTGTATTTTAGAAATGAGTGAAATGAGTCGCTCTGAGAAGCCACGACCGCTTGGCCCACGTTTTAGAAAAATCTGACCATACCTAATTTGCTCAGTTCATATGTTTGGGCTATCAAGGCATTGTGATTAGAAGGATTGTGATGCAGTTCAATGAGCTGCAAAATCACGTCATTGTTTTGTTGCCTTGTTCGTGCCGGTTGCGGGGAGTGTGGAATCTAGGAACAAATTATGTGCTCAGAAGGAACGACGTCCAATACAAAAAATTAGAATACATAGACAATAAAAAAGAAATAAAAAACACCCTCGTGTGTTGTTACAGCTAAAAGCGCGTTTCTACGGGTTTTCCCGAGGAAAAAAATGAATGAAGTACGAAGTGCTGAATGAAGTGCTGTACGAAGTTTAAGAGAACAGAAGATTTACCAAAGCCGTATACCTCATGAAGCAACCGCACTTTAAAAGCATCCACGCTTCGCGAGCCAGATACTTTCACTGCACGCGTGATAAACGAGCATCACCGACACGAGAGATCGCGTCGGGTCCATTTTCAAGCCATAGTCGTGTCGCTTTCTAGTCGAGCACAACCCAGTGGACACGAAAGACATTAAAGAAGGCACTTGGCAGCTCGCGTTCGCGATGCCATTACGAGATGGCGCCACCACCCACAGTACGGGCGACTCCCTAAGTGCCCTTTCGAAGAGCGGGGGATCGCACGGCGGGGACTGATGTCGGGGGAACAACCGCCGGGTTTGTGCAGCCTGCTCTGGAAACCCGTCATGCATGGGGCTCACGGCACTTGCAGGCACGCTAGCTAACCAGCTCCTCCACCGTCGCTTCACTCGCTGCGGTCGTTTCTAGCGCGCTTGACAGACAATCGACGCAGTTAATCTACGCAGACAACACCATTACTGAAGACTCGGAGATGTGTGTGCTGAGTCACTTCACCTTTGGCGAAACATCGTTTCTCTATTTCGGCAAATAGTTTATAAAGGAGCTTGACGCGGACCGCTTTCAAGTCGAGTCGAGAATATGAACGAAAAGTACGAACATGGAGAGATGTAATGTTTCCTCTTCAAGGATTGAAACAGTCTTTACAGTCTTTATCGCACTATTGCAACATGCAACGAATGACTCAAAAGTGTGTTGGCGGCGTAAAGCAGTCTATAACAGGGTCGTAGCCAGGGGGGGTGGGTGGGGGGGTTGAAACCTCCTCCCGCCCCCCCGAAATTTTTCCATTTTGCATGTGTATATATACACGAACACATACAAACGCACTCACGAACATAAAAAAAAGGATGGTTGAACTCCCTCCCGAAAAAAATTTCTGGCTACGCTTCTTAACTATAATTACTTAAACTGTCACCGCCACGTGACCAATGGGAGTGATCGGCAAAGGACCCTAGTTATCACCGATACAACAACATCAAAGACTGCATTAGCGGTGCTGCGGCGGCGGAATGATGGTTTCTGTCATGGTAATTCGCTTGAAGTATAGGTTTCGAGACAGCTTCAAATATGGTGAATGTTCAACAGTGACTGCTTGGAAACAAACTCAATGGCTAGACAGCTTTATTGCACGCTATTTTGGGTGATATTTGGGCTTAATCTTGTACAGTAACAAGAAAGACACAGTCCAAGATATAAATTTTACTACAAATTAGGATTTAATACACCAAGATAGACAACTTACTTTCAAATTCCTGTCAGGGCTTTAATAGCCGCTGCATTCTCTAAAACTTAAAAAAAAAGAAACGTGAGGTTGAGTAGTTGATGTTGTACACACGTGTTGCGCGCATGCAGAACGTCCACTAACAAAACGTACGACGGACAACAACAAGGTGATTCGTTTTGTTATTGTTGTGCTTTGTACTGTATGTTCTGTGCAGATATTTATTCCTCATAACTACTGGTTTCGATCAGCATCCCAGAATTGTTACTTTGGGTATTTGATAATACTTTCACTTGTCTGAATAGACGGTAGGTAATCTTACTGAATATACACGCCGTTGCAGAGAGTTAGTTCGTCGAGACTTCCATGTAGCAGACAACGTATACATTTTCACAGGAAGCTGTGAGTCAAAAGTGTCATTAGAACCACTCTATATACCGGTGCAAAAACAATTTCATTTCTGCGAATCGGTTCATACTAAAGACACACTCCTGTCACATTGTCTTGTATACGTCACGTTGCATGTGCTTTCAGTCCTTGTCGCGCTGTTCCCATATGCATATACATTCCACTCTTCGCTCATCGATAATGCGCAACGCCACAATATATATACACATCTGTAAAAGAAGAAAATGCTTGAGATTGCGATCCAAGTTTGCAGCGCTACCATAATTAGCCGCGATACCGCCAGATGGGGCGTAATACCTCCAGGAACCGAGCAAGGCCTGCCATTCTATAGCACTTCTTGCCCTCGAGGAGAAATCATGGCCAGTAGGCTTCGGCGCCTTAAGGGCTCGAAACCTTGCGCTAAGGTTGGAGAAGAACGAATCTAACAGGCATAACGCACGTTCGTGTACGCCTCTGTAGCGTTGCAGCAACGTGTCGACCTGTCTCGCGCAGTGCGCCGAGAAAACGCATTTGCCGGTCTCTCCCAGTTTCCCTTTTCGCAGCTACAGCAGTATAGCTGCAGTGAGGCGGCGGCTGCTGCTCAGTCGGGGCCTCGAAGCTCTTACATATCTGGGCAGTGCTCGGCCTCCAGCGAACATCTCACTCCCTCTCCTCATCCGCGTCTTTAATGTGCGCCGAAGAAATATTGAACGCCTCGGGAGCGGAAAACTCGCCGGCCCAAAACAGCAAGGCTCTCTAGGCACGGGTTGGGGAGAAAAAGGGGAGGCGATCCGGGGAGTGGTTCTGCTGGGAGGCAGAGGGTGGGCTTCGAGGAAGGGAGGGCAAGCGAAGGCACGCGCTGAGGCTGCTGCCACAGCTTGAGCGATCCGTCATTGGCGCAGGTGTTTCGTAGTTAAGTTTGATTGCGATACCCCCACCGAGTTTGTACGAGTTTTCCAGAAGGAGCACTGATGATTGGGGGGAGGGTTCGACGGCGAGCTCGACACACGTCGGGCGAACAAGAAGAACGACCCGATCGGGAAAAGGAAATACCGGCACGGCTGTCAGCTTGCGTCGGAGGAGGACGGGAAGAAGGGGACGCATTACCAGCACTGCAGAAACAAGGAGGGCGTATGGCTCGCGACCTGCTGCTGCCGGCGCCTGGCAGTGAGAACACTTCTCCCCCTTCAACCACCCCATCCCCTCTTTCATACCTCCACTGCCTGCTACTCGGAGCACCGTGCGCGAAAACATTGGTGTTTCTGTATTTCCCTCGGGGGTCCAGCTCGCAACGTCTTGGATCTGAAGAGCCCGATGCCTCTTCCTCCTACACGCAACTCTCCCACGACGTCTGTAGCACCCCCCCCCCCCCCGCTTTCTTCTTGCCTTCTACACCGCTTCGCCGTTCCTCAAATCAGAGCTGGAGGAAACAGCGGCGCCTGAGGGATTGAGGCCTGGATCTGGGCTCAGTGGCCGTGCCAGGGCTGCTTGAGCCGCCAGCTGACTGCGAGCCTTCGCTCCTCGAGCTCCCAACGCTGCTTCTCTTGCTCCTCGCGCGCGCCGCGTTGCTTTCGGGACGTCTTCTCTCATTGCTCGCTGGCGTCGATGTCGATATGAAATATGGCGTCCCGGCTGGCTGGCTCTAGGACGAGTGCAGCAGAAAAGTTTTGGCAGTTTTCCCGAGTCTAGAAACGAGGAAGAAGGCCGGCTGGCTGCCCCGAAGAACGGTGCCGGAAACGGGAAGGGAGGGACTGAACGGGGGTGTAGCAGGCGAACGCTGAAAAAAGGACACAGAGGGCCAAGAAAGCTGTCGCGATCGATTGCCTTTCGCGTTTGCAGGGTGCGTATATATATAACTTTTGCAGAAAGGCGCGCGTGATTTTCTTTCGCTTCTTTCGCGCCTGCAGGATCTCTCGAGCATTTGTCTTGGAACCAGGGTTGAAGGATTGCCCGTGGGACTATATATGTGTTTGGGAAAAGGTTTGGTCGCGTTCGGGAAGTGTTCGGGTTGCTGGTTTATTCCGCCGAGTTGAGAAATTGCGTTTGGAAGCGGGAGCTGTTTTCTCTTCGGGGATAACAAATGCAGCAAGCTTTGACCTCTGGCGCCACTGCTCGTTTTGCGCGCGCGAACACAAACAAAGCTACTCCATAACTGCGGCGCTCTTTTCGCGTCGCAGGCCGAGAGCGCTTCGGCAGTGAATATATATATAATGCCTGACTGGCCTGTACGGGCACAATAAATGGGTATGAGTTGCAAAACATGCGTGTGATTCGATTACGCCGATGACTTTGCAGTCAAAGTCGAATGAACTTTGTCGGTTTTACCAGTAAAACAAGATGGAGCCTTTTATAACGATAACAGCAGTGTACTCGTCCGGAATACTTTATTTATATCGCTTTCTCGACGCGTTTTATAAGTACCGTACAGAAACAAGGCCAGTACCAAATTCTATTGAATAAAGAGGTCCTTGTGGGGAACTCGTCAAACTATTACAAGTATGGCGATTCCTAAGGCCGCCTCTATCAACTGAAACTAAAGAAAGGCTAAACCGAAAAGTTCAGAGTTTTTTTTTTTTTTCCTGTAAATCTCTTACCTTACTTTGGAAATAAGCGAAGATTATCAGCAACATGTATTATTAACTGTTATTAGTGACGTAGTTCAGGCTTCTAAAGCGTACAAAATTAAAAAAAAAAGAAACGTCTAACTATACTGTTAGCGCTATCGTAGTTTCCAGGATATGCAGACTAGGAACCTTTATGTGATAGTCACGCCGAAGTAAATAATGTAAGAGTAATACGTAAGACGGGAGCATCGCTATCAAAACATTCTGTAACAAGGACACAGAATGCTATCAATATTGCGTCGTCTCGGCATCTCTGTTTGGTAAGACGCCAATAAGTTTGCCCCACTTTTCAGCATGAAAAGGAGTCATGAAAGCACGAACACCGATTACCATGCCAAATGCATCGAATGCAAATAAGTTACATCGCTGGAAACGTTTTTCTCACGCCAAACAGATACCCTCTCCCTGCTACGAATTTCACGCTCCTTCGCCTCCATGTCTCTTTCTCGAACATTTCTGCGCAAACTCCTTTGAACCTCTTATATTGCGACACGGGTCACGTAGCCGCAAATAACGCGCCTAACAACGCGTCCATGTCAAAAGCAAACAAGGGCAGGGATCTCTGTCGCGGCAGAACCATAACGCTCCGATTTCCTCCTCGCCCGTTTGATGAGCGAGGGCGTACAACTGGCACGCACACAGTCACAAGTATAGCACTCCGTGCGAGATCTGGCGTGGGAAAGGGAAAGGTGGAGGAGGGGGGGGGGGGTTGTACTTGCTACTGGAGCCGCTAAAAGGGGGGAATCCCGGAATCCGCCCCGACGAGGTTGGCGCGCCATCAGCCGCAGATGCGACACTTGCGTCTCCGAATAACCCCGTTACATTATTCCTCCATAGATGTATAATGCGGGGCCTCCCACGTGACAAAAGATCCCGACGCGGCCGTCCAAGCACGCGCGCCCTTTAGACAACGACATCTTGCGATTATCATAAAAGGGGGCGCCCCCCACCACCACCACCGCTGCGTCTTAAGTCAGCGCCAAACTGCGTCCCTCTCGTTGTTTCTTGTTCGTCATCGTCCGAAAGCCTTGCAACGCGTGCGGGCTCTGGGCGTAGCTCTTCTGTACATACATACATACGAGCGTACACGCTAGCGAGCAAAAGGATTGCATCCAAACGGCCGTCCCATTCTTCTTGGTTACAGTCGCGGCCTCCACTTGAGCCGCGGCGGAAGAGAGGACAGATTTGCTGCGGCGACAGCGCGGACTGTTCGCCGAAAGCCCCCGTCGCGCCTTTTGCGTGAGTCGCATGAAACAGCGCGGTATTTGCATCAATGCCCGGAACAAGGCTGGATGCGCGGCTCTCCTTGCCTTGCTGTGCCTGGACATCGCTGACTGGGCAAGCAGGCTGGTCGTCTCTCGAGTGACCGCAACCCCTATACTCGCCCGCAGCTGTCCTTGATGAGTTTCGCCTGTCGCCGGCTTGGCGTCCTTGTTCGACTTGTGTTGCCTCCGCGAAGTGCGGCGCGGCCGGAAGAAACAAATGGCCAGAACAACGTTGCATGGCTTCGGTTGAGGCATGTTCGTGCTTTAAATGGGGAATGAAATGGAGGTGAAAGAGTGAGAGAGGAGAGACAGTGTTGGGAGGAACCGGCAATGTCGTTGTATCGTTGTGTAACACAGAAAGTGTGTGCGGGCCAGTTCGTTCGAATGACGAATAAAGTAATAACTTTGACGGGTAATGACCCTGGAGACTGTCCGCTAAGAGAAGCTTAGAAGCACTGAAGGTGCGTCACAGTCAGGGGTGCGCATGAGAATAACCAAAACTTTGAGTACTACCATGGAATATGTAAGGTCGATAAATTCGATTCGCATTCGGTTACAGATTCGTATTCGGTTATATATATTCGATTCGGTTATAGATTGCGATTGCCAACCTTACAATATCGGTATCTATTGCTATATAAGGTATAACAACACTTATACTTATCGACATTTCCCACTTGCTGTGGGAAATAGTTACGCGAGTAGTGACTGTTCCAAATCACTTTTCCTACGCGATAGTGCATGCCTACGTAATATTGTTGCCTGGCTTGGAAATAACAGCACTATGCAGCAACACTCCACAATGTGAAAACACCCCCATCGCGCGGAGTGTTTGTGTGCCGCTTCACTAAACGAACTTCACAGCTTACTTGCATATGGTGACGTTATATTGCTTTGTTTCGTTACTGTATACCTGTCACAACGCATCAGCTAATAAAATATTTTTGCTCGTTTACATATCTAAGCTTTCTGAATTGACCATACGCCCTGTCGCAAATGACATTACAGGTATGAAAGAATATAGGCGACGCGTAATATTGATCTGCACTTACAACTTGACGCTCTGTTAGGAGCACCGGTGAGTGTTTGTGAACCAAGACAAGGTTTATGTAAAAAGAGGACATAATGCAAGGACTTGTGCAAGAACACTTCCATCAATTTTGTCGAATATTAACTTTGATGAGACGACTCAGTGCTCACAGATCGTCGATAATGCTGAGACGAGGTCCTGCCCAAATTTGAATAATTGAGGAGATCAACGAACAGGTCATATTCTGAGACATCGCAAAAGGGACATTTTTCGTTTCCTTGGTAAGCAGTGTCAACGCTATCGACACGTGCACCAGAGGCGTAGAACACGTATAAAATATTTAAATTTGACTTTGAAATTTTCGTCGCTAAGCATCTGCAAGCCAGCCCCACTGCAATGGACATTATGCCGACGAGTCAACACAGTTCCCCCAATTTTGCGAGCTCTGCGTCCTGCATACATCCTAAATCGTAGAAATCACTGTCAGGATCACTGGACGACAATTCACTCATCGTTGTTTCCGACATCGATCCGATGACGGATTTGCCGCTATTACGTCGCTAGTTTCTGTATCCCCGTGACGTCACACTGCTATGAAACGTCACTAAGAATCCACCCACTCAATATCGAAACCGAAAGTGTCTTTTAAATGCGAAGCATTTCTTGGCGAACCACTGGCACTTTGAGCGTATCTATCTACGTATCTATCTATCTATCTATCTAGCCGCCTACGTCTGGGTGCTCTCCTGATCGCCTCCTTAACTTGGTGTAGACCAAAATTAGCATGGGAGGGTAAGAGGACTTGACGAATATGACTGTGTGGTCATGACATGAATAGCGTGAAAATCCTGTCGCGTGAGTCGTCAAACCCTTTCCTCCAGACACGTGTGGCACGTACCCGTTTACCACCGGCCACAGTGTACGGGTATGCGCCACAGGTGACAGTTTATATCTACCCAGGAACGGCGAGAACAGACATTAGTAATTTAAATGCGGATCGTTTAAGAAAAACCGACATCGGCAGCGTTGACCCGACGAATGGAGAGAATAAAAATCTGAATCCAAGCAGGAATCGAACCCAAGCATTCTGCGTGGCAATCAGGTATTCTACCACAAAGCCACGCCAGGTCTACAAACTGGTTTGGAAAAACAGCCTATGCAGGCGTAATGGCGGTGCAAGGTCAGTTGTGGTTGTGCTGCTGGCTATCTAATTTTACAAGAAAGCAACAAACACTACGTATGTAGTCCTACAATACACGTGTCATATCAGATTAACGTCCGTGATTCCAGTGCTGGCTCCGCTTTTATAGCAGTCTAATAAGCATTACATTTGTATTCCTTATCATTCAGCAAGCTATATTGAAGCATTGCTCGACCCCGGAGGAATACATTAACGAAAGTTACGTATGATATTCACATCATCGCAGCGTAATGTGCACTTAGTCCGCCAGAACGACTCAGTGTCCCCTTCATTTCTTACGAGGCTGGGCGATGGTCTCATGCAGACCGAGTATGATGACAGATTGATTGACAGCCGCTTTGTAGACGAGGCTACGTAGGTGACATACGCACAGGTAGCCTACGGATACCACAAGCGCCATCCACTGATGTTGGTCTACATTGCCCTATCCAGGCCTAGCAGCCTCAACGGCCTAAACCTCACCAACGCGATGGGTGACTTCATATTCCGACATGTCGCCGGCTCTATATACAGACAATTTGTCGAAGAAATGGCCGAGGCATCCTCGATTTCTAACAGCTCTACTATGACTCATACTTCACTACACATGGACCCCTCGATACTGCGATCTCGACCGGATCCGATAACAAGTGATGACCAGCGTCTAGTGCTCACTGATCACGGTGATGGTGATCTCGTTCAAAAAAATTGGGGGACGCTTAAGCTTCGCCTTTAAGAGCTGAAGGCGACAGCGATATTCTGTTCCCACTGCGCAGTTCGAACACTACGAGGGTTTAACAGAATGCGCCCACTAAGGCGTCTGCCTTATGTAATGGGTAGCATGCTTTAAACCAGGAGCAATCATGCGCGAGAAACTTCTTCGAAGTTGCGATGCACCCACTACGTGGTCTTAAGGGAATACGCGCACTAATGTGTGCGCCTTTTGTAATGGGTGGCTGTCTTTAAAGCACGAAGTCGTTATCATATTGGCATGGTGTGACGCCCTATGGCAATGCACACTTGTACCACGCAATATTACTGCGATATTACATCTCGTACTGTGACACCTGTATACAGGACGCGTATTTTTGGGAAGCATGAAAGTTACTTTCAGTGCAGCTCCAAGCAGAGGCGTGGCTGTGTGGTAGAACACCTGCTTGCCACGCAGACGGCCTGGGTTCGATTCTCATTCGGACCCAACATTTTTATTATTTATTTTATTTGCAGCTTTTTCGATTTTTCGGTCACGGACATGATGATGATTTTTCGCTCACAACCAACGGCCCCGACGCCGACAGCGCAATTTCTGCGATACGAGCTCTTTAACGCTATCGCGTTAAAACTGTAAGGAACCCCTTCCACACATGCACAAGGGTTCGTGAAACGTGCGTGCTTACTCCACGATAACGGACAAGTATAAGCACTACATCAGCTTAGCGCTTCTGGTGTTGGTAATACCCACGTTGCCGTTGGCAGCGTTACCCAACTTTAAACAACTGCTTTATACCACATATGCGGCTCTTCAGCATATATGTGTGCGTATAAAATTTATACAAATCTTTAACATCATTTCGTAACGTTTCGCTCAGTAAAAAAAATTACGCCACAGTCACCTTCCCGCCGCATGCTTCGCGTAACATCGACTTCCACGGTACGTGAGATCTGCCGAATTTTTAAAGTAGCGGCAGTTAAATTATATTCGATGCATTCGCAGGCACCATAACACTCGTTTTAGGTTTCTCGACACCACTGTTTTTTTAGAGCAATAATCCGAAATTTTTAAAAATTCGTGTCAGTACTCCTTTAAAGGAGTACTGACATGAATTTTAAAATTTTTCGGGTTGTTGCTCTAAATGAAAGCACGGGTGTCGAGAACCCTAAAAACAGTGTCGTGGTGCCTGGGGATGCATTGCATATATTTTTAATACCGCTTCTTTCAACCAGCAGTTTCGGTTTCGGTTTCGAGGGGGCGGCTTCATAGTGACGTGTCAAGTCTGCCCGTGACGTCACGGGCAGACTGCAACCCACGAAATATGCACCTGCTGTCCTTTGCTGCCAGTCGAACGTGGCTTCATGATGAGCGAACTTTCGTCCAGTGCCCCCGACAGCGATTTCTGTGATTTAGGCTGCATTGCAGAACCCAGACTTCGCAAACCAAGTGAGCTGACTTGAAACGTCATAGGACTCTCCATGCGGTGAAGCTGCCTTGCAGATGCTGGGAGATGAAAACTTTAAAATCAAACTTAAATATTTATACGTGTTTCCCGGATGCGGTGTGGGGAGAGCGTTAACACTACATGCCAAGGAAACCAAAAACGTCCGTTTTGCTGCACTTCAAAATCGTGTCAGTACTCCTTTAAAGCTGAGCGGACGAGAATGACTAACTGACTAAATCGACTGGCAATAAAGGCAGTGTCTGCAGTGACTGAGCTACTAAAGTTGGTTTTGCTGTGGGTGATAGTGTGTCATATAGTCACTGGCAGGGTCAGGGACTATATATAGGCAAATAAATTATATACTACAATAAATACGTTTTAGTGGATATTGAATGGCTGAGAAAAAGAAGCAATAAGTAATTCGCTTATTGAATATGTATATAGTACAGGTCAGAACTTGGCCAACAGATCGAATCAGTGTGTGAATTAGTGGATGAAAACAGAGGGAGTGACTTAGCGGGTAAATTTTTGAGAGAAAGACTGTGCAATGTACCAAACCAGCTAAAACGTGAAGAGTAAAAAGCGAGTCATAAACTATGCGGTTGAGTGAGTGAGTGAGTGAGTGAGTGAGTGAGTGAGTGAGTGAGTGAGTGAGTGAGTGAGTGAGTGAGTGAGTGAGTGAGTGAGTGAGTGAGTGAGTGAGTGAGTGAGTGAGTGAGTGAGTGAGTGAGTGAGTGAGTGAGTGAGTGAGTGAGTGAGTGAGTGAGTGAGTGAGTGAGTGAGTGAGTGAGTGAGTGAGTGAGTGAGTGAGTGAGTGAGTGAGTGAGCCCTGGAAGCAATCAGAAGTCAAGTAAGCGAGAGGAGGCTAAACAAAAAGGCAGACACTGCCGAAGAAAGTGCCCGCTCATTTCGGAATGAGGCCTATCTTCCGCACTGTACTCTCAGGCAGCGAGTGCAAATAGCAAATCTTGTCGGATACGTCATCTGCTGCGGAGGCACTTCGTGACTTGGGCGTTGTTACGGGTATACCTACACGAACAGCTTCTCTTGGTCAAGAGAGACAGTGTTTGCGCGAAGGCTCTGCCACGAAGGGTCGACATAAGAAGCGATGCGCTCGACTTGGATTGGGAGTCACGTCACGAGCACACCGCTGTCGGTGGCGTTTGTCGCCAGCGAAACGTCGCCAGCACGTCGGCTCAGATCCGTGCCTTATCAGCTACCCTGCAGCTCTACACCGCTGTCATTAGCGCAACAGGACTGACAGAAATAAAAAAAGTAATTCACGTTCAGCTGAGAAAAAGTGTAGCGGTTGAAGCGCTGCAGCTACATATGTGCTTTGAGACAAGCACTTGCCGCCAGACATCATTTTAATGTCTGCGCACCATCATAGAATTATTTTTGACGACTAAGTTTAAAAAATGGCAATTAATTTAGTCATACCGGGCCAGTGAGTTGGAAACAACGCAATCTTTTCGCAGGACAAAAAGATAGACACAAAACATGCGCACTGGATAGCGCTTTATCTTGCGTATATCTTCTTATCCTATGGAAAATATTGCGCTGTTTTTACTTCACCATAATGAACAAACTACTCCAGTCAAACATTTTATTAAACGCATGCAGTATATTACGACACAATCGTCTAATGCGCTATCTACGTATCCGAAAGCAGGCCTCAATTCGAAGCTCTCTCTCGCGACTTCACAGAATTCTACACATTAGCATATACACAGTACTTCAATACAAAAAGTAAGAGACAAAATGCACAATAATGTAGTTAAATTAAAGAACGCCTAAAAATATGTACGACAGCGAGCGGTACGTGACGACTATATTTTATAGTCATCGCGTCCTCAAATATGTTTAAGTAAACGTAGATTTCGTGGTTATATCTACAGGTACACTTGGCAGGTCGAAGTTGGTATTGTATATTATATATATATATATATATATATATATATCCCAAAAAACTTGACGCGCATTGGCGACGTTCAATTATTTCAATGTGGAAGGTCAGCTGGAAGGACAGCACCTAGTTGTAGAACCTAAAGAATAGTTCGTGACCATGTAGAGTACTTATTCACTGGTACATAGAAAGAAGGATGATACATACAGTGGCGAAGCTACTGTATTCAGCAAGCATTGGACAAGCATTTCGGACAGTTACAGCGCGAAGCGCTCGCATGGAGAGTAACTTCATCGAATTCAACCAGATCAGCTGCCTTTGAAATACTCCAACGGAACACGCGTGTGCTCCGAGAACAATAAGAAATATATCAGTATGATTTGAAATTAAGCCGTCGAAACAGTTTTGAACTCTTGGATTGCTTGGTATCAAACGTTGCTCCAACCATACAAAGAGCAGTGGTGACCTCAAGCCTTTGAGGTCAAGCACGGCTCAAATAAAGAACAAAAGGCGACAATTTAAAGTCGCGCAAGGCCAGGCAAGGCGTCTTTTTTTTACTTATTCATGGCGCGCCTTTTGTAGATAGGCGAGCCTATAGCATATGAGGATTGCAGGTACGGTTCACGTACCAGTATTGTTAAGTAGTCACCTAAGGCAATTTCGTGAAGGACATTATCTTCCCTCTGTACACGGCTGTTTTGTTTGAAGAGCACGGAATTAAGAAAAAACAAATTAATGAAACAAAAACGGCAACGAAAAACTATACGAGATTGGTCGTTACAGAATGGACCGCACCGGCTTCTATTGAACAAAAGTACCGAAAAAAGAAAAGAAAGAAAACAAGAGCGCGTACACGTATACGCGGAAGGCGAGAATCAAAGGAGGCGTGCGAAATGTTCTGCGGAGAACAAAAGACCGTGAACGACTGATGGAACAAAGCCTGGTCGGGCCCTGGAACAAAGCGAGCCACATTCACCAGCTTCAAGCTCTGCAATCAGCGCCAAACAGAGAGAGCCTTATAACGTGCTTTGCTTCCGAGATTGCACCAATCGCATGAAAATATAAAAACAAAAGAAAGCTCGCGAATTCGTGGGAGAGAACAAAGCCGCGGGCTATAACGTCGAAGAGGTCGATGTAATCACAAAACTTTCGCGGAAACTGGAAGTTTTCACATCGTGACCCGTATGAGTATAGAAATCATTTTCATTGACTCAGTGCTACGCATATGTACTTTCAAAGACGGCGTGATGGAATGTACAAGACGAAACGCACTCCCGAATATACCGAGTGATGCTTATTGTTTGATTCTGCAGAATATATATGGCAATCCAATGGGGGGGGGGAAAAGTGAGATACCGAAAAAAAAAACGTTTGTTGGCGAAGCAAGGAAGCCAAGCATCTTGTTGTTTTTCATTAACTTTCTTGTAGGCGTTTTCAAGCACTAATTATATTCATTCCTTCTTTTTATTATTTCGTTACCGTGAAACGGAGACAACGATAGTACCTGCAGATGCAGTTTATAATGAGCGTCGAACAATAAACACCACTCGACAGCCACAGGTGTCTCGTCTTGTCAAATTTATTGCCCCATACATGCGCTCGAATGTAGCATTCTTTCAAACCAACTTGTCCAAATGTACAATACAATAACTCGTCAGCTCTACATGAAGCGCATTGAATCAATACATTAGCTTTGGTTATGCATTCCACGTATAGTAGAGCGCAAGCAATCATTGTACACTGACACAAGAATATAAAAGGCGGAAATATCAAGCATTTTATTTTAGTAGACGAGCCCGAGATGCACATTAACATCCGTCAAAGTGTGTCACAAGCTCGCGCACGTGACTGCGAAAAGAGACAAAAAAAAATACATTGTAACCTTAAATATACGTATCAAAACAACAAGCAGATATTAAAAACATACATATTAAGATAAGTGTTGTATGCACACCGAAAACAGACTCTTCAGGGTTCTTTAAGTGCGTGAGTATTTGTGTACACTTGTATCCGCGTTCCTGCTAGGGCTATAGTTTAGCCCACCTGAAAACGTCATATCAACAAGCTCATCTTACGATTCTTGTCGCTCTGTATATGGTGTAATATTGTCATAACGTTTCTATACGTTCGTCTATTTTAATCATGCGACATCTATTTCCGACATGCTATGGAGACGCACGAACCTCGGTATACGTGTAAGCGGTAATATATACAGGGTGTTACAAGAAATGTGTCCAACCTTGTCAAAAAATCAAGAAAATGCAATATTTGCTCAGGGCTTTCAGAATTGCTTTTTCTGTAGCGGCAGGAATCTTAAGGTAGTTAAGGACATCATTTAGGACAGTAATTAAGAAAGTTACAATAAGCAACTTTTTAATTAGTGGAGTTAGGTGATTGTGTCAAATGGGAGAATTGAAGTTCTTCATGCGAGGAACCCATCCGAGCTTTGAGATTTCGAAAAAGCGTCCTCTAGTAATTGTTATGGCGTATTGAAATTCAACGAAATGCAACGGCTTTCAACAGCAAAAGCCATTGAATTCGGCTGAATTTCATTAATTAGTAATTATTACTAGAGGCCGTTTTTTCGAAATCTCTATATTGGGATGGGTTTCTGGCACGAAGAACTTCAATTCCACAATTTGACACAGTTACCTAACTCCACTAATTAAAAAGTTAATTAATTTAACTTTCTTAATTACTGTCTCAAGTAATGTCTCTAACCATCTCAAGATGCCTAGCGCTACAGAAGTCGTTCACTCATTTTGGACGTCTCAGAAGAATATGGCAGTTGCGTTCTTCCATGTTTCTGCTTAGGTTTCGCCATTGAATTTGGTTGAATTTCATTACTTCGTAATTATTACTAGATGTCACTTTTTCGAAATATCAAAGTTGGGTTGGGTTTCTGGCATGAAGAACTTCAATTCTCCCATTTGACACAACCGCCTAACTCCACTAATTAAGAAGTTAACTAACTTAACTTTTTTCATTACAGTCCCAAATAATTTCTTTAACCATCTTAAAATCCCTGCCACTACAGAAAAACAATTCTGAAGGCAGCAATCAAATGTGGCATTTTCCTGATTTTTTGAGAAGGTTGGACACATTTCTTGAAACACCCTGTATAATAAGCATATATGTACCAAGCGCTAATGCTGTCGCCAAACTTCTCGTTCTATGGCAGTAATACAAAGAAGTGCATTCATGAAATGATATTACTGCAAGAAAATTTCCGTACAGCAGGACGATAGCTGTGTTGTAGTCAATTAGCGCCCGTGCCTAGTTCAACAGTATGGCAATCTTATACTTAGCATTGCGCTGTATAAACTCTCGCACCTCTGTGTTACGCAGGTCTACACACACAAGACTACACGTCGGTTCCTCTCTTCCACTCTGCAGCCTCCACTCTTCATCAGCGGCTCGTGCACCGGTGGCACCTTTGGGGAGGGCTCTTCATCTCAGCAAATAGCACTCCTCTTCTTACTCTTCCTTGTTTTACTCTCAACGTGCACCGCCGCGATCGTTTTTCACGCCTGGGAAAACGCCGAGTGCGGCCTGTCCGCGGTGCGATGAGTTGTGCTCGAGGAATTTCTTTTGCATAGGCCCACCTTTACAGGATCCAGGCGAAAAAAAGAAAAAAGAGGAAAAAGTGAAGCGAAGAAGAAGAAGGGAAATAAACTTCGGGGGCCAATAGCTGCAGCGACGAGAAGGGTCGTCCCTATTTCAATATCCGAGTGCCGAAGTAATCATGCCTCTTCTTCGTCTTATGCTGTACACACGTCGACGCACGCGAAGGCCTTCCTTCTCTCAGGCCGTCTCGCTTGCAGGCTAGCTCTTGTCTCTCTCTCTCTCTCTTTCGCGAGCTTTCTGGAAAATCAAGAAAGAGAATGAGGAGGAAGGGATCGCATATATCTCTCGGGCGGCAGCAAGCAAGTAGACGGAACGCCGCACGGCGAAAGCCAAAGCCGTCCGCCGAGGGGGCATGCTATGAAGACAGGTGCGCATCGCAGTTATAAATTTCACCCGCATGCATCGGGGAGATGCGCCCTGAGGAAAACTTCGGCGAGGCAGGGCGCCGGTGTGATGAGAGATAGAAGCAACCCTCAAGAGGACTCGGCGAGAGATTGGTGTGGGCCGGCCTCGATATCTGGAGCCGCTGCTGTTTACGGAAAGGGGGGGGGAGGTAGTATGTTCGCAACTCATGAAACTTTTCTTCGATGATGCTTCAGGGGGCGTGTGTATACGATCCGACCAGCATCGCTGATGAGGTCGTGGCCGCGCCAGGGAGACGCATGCATATACACCAATACGTGCGGCTGATTAGTACGCGGGTGCAACAGATATGGACCCCTTCTGCTAACGTCAATAAGATGGATAGCGGTGCGATAGTGAGGACATTCGTCTTTCGAGACCGCTGATGTGCGATACATCGTGGCGACTGACAGGTGGCGCCGCTCTTGCTGCTATGTGGATGCTTTCTTTTCGTATAATTGCGATCTAGATGCGAGACTTGGATGGCGACATGCCGCGGCGTGCATGCGGAGATTTCGCGTTGGCCAGTGGTGCGTCGCCCGAGCGGGCGTGACGCCCGCGGAGCGGCTTATCGTCAGCTTCTTATGTGAGGCGTATGCAGCGACCTTAGTTCTGCTGTAGTAATCGGCGAAGTTGTTACTTTCCGAAGCTTAAGCCTTTGTGATACGCATTATGAACAACTGTCTCTAAATGCGTCAAATTTATGTAATTTGGTGTCAAGGTTTTAGAGACCCAATGAGACCAATTTAAAGCGAGTGGAAGTGTGTAGTACCAATTATATTGTATTTTACGGCAATTAATTGCACTTGCAAATCAATTAATTGTGTAAATATTGTACAGTCAGTCCTGCCATACTCCTTAAAACGAATTCAAGGCACCACTGAAATCACATGCCATAGTTATCTGCTGGCGGCAAGTATTCCTACAATTTCACTGGTGTAACGAAAAAACAGATTCGCGACTATAACAGAGCTAATTACGATTGCATTAATGCCGATCTGCAAGTCTTTTATGATAACATCCTGATGCCCCATTTTCATAAAAGGTCTGTTGAAAGAAACTGGGTTCTTTTTAGAGACAAGCTCACAGAATTAGTATCCAAGCACGTTCCACTTATCACAATATCTAACGATAAAACTAACCCTTGGTTTACGAGAAAACATCAGCATATGAGAAAAAAGAAAAGGAGACTGTACGATGCCGCGAAGCGTGAGTGTACGCCAGATGCATGGGTTAATTATAAAAACTACCTGAAATCATACTGTTCTGCCCTTTGCGAAGCCAAAAATAAGTATTTCTCAGAAGACCTTCCCGCACTACTAAAAAATAATCCCAGTAAATTCTGGAAAACGATCGGTCAACGTAGCTTGAGTAACGATATTTCGATACATAATGCTTCTAACACCCCATATTCGGATGCTGACATTCCCATTGCATTAAACACGTTTTTTACATCTGTCTTTACCAAAGAAGATCATTCTAGCATCCCTCACGTTCATGATTTTGATTACCACTACATGGCACCTGTTGACATTACACTTAATGGCATTGTACATCTGATCAATAACCTTAGAGTGTCCTCGTCCTCCGGTGTCGACGAAATAAATTCAAAAATACTAAAAAATACCATTTCAGCTTCCAGCGTCATCTTACTTCACATTTACAAACAGTCATTATCAACAAGCGAACTGCCCACTGATTGGAAAATAGGAAAGGTAGTACCCGTTTTCAAAAGTGGTAATAAACATTCGCACGAAAATTATCGCCCCATCTCACTAACATGCATTTGCTGCAAGATGCTCGAACACATTATCGCATCGCATATCTACGATCACCTAGAATCAAATCATTTCTTCTTCCCAAATCAGCATGGATTTCGAAAAGGCTTCTCCTGTGAGTCACAGTTATTTGAATTCACTACTGACCTTCATTACAGCATGAACGACAACTTACAAATAGATTGCATCTTCCTAGACTTTTCTAAAGCATTCGATCGCGTAGCACATTGCCGACTAATATCAAAACTTTCTGCGCTTAAATTAGATTCGCTAGTCTTGTCATGGGTCCGTAATTTTCTTTCTAACCGCCAACAGTTCACCGTTGTCAATAATTACTTCTCTCCTCCTTCTGATGTCACATCCGGGGTGCCGCAAGGTAGCGTCCTTGGTCCTTTACTATTCTTAATCTTCATTAATGACCTGCCAAATAACATATCATCTTCTATACGTGTATTTGCTGACGACTGCATTGTTTATCGTTCCATAAAAAGTGCTGATGATCATCAATCCCTCCAGAGTGACCTAGATCGCATTAACAACTGGTGTAAATCATGGCTAATGACTCTCAACATTTCAAAATGTAAAATTATGTCATTTACCCGTAAATCAGTTCGTTCGCTCTTTCCTTACAACATCAATAACAACACATTGGCTAGAACCACATGGTATAAATATCTAGGCGTTCACCTCACACAAAATCTTTCATGGGTCGACCATATAACTACCATTTCTGCGAATGCTTCTAGATCATTGGGGTATCTTCGTCGCAACCTACATTCCACTACTCCTCACGTACGTAAACAGGCATACCAAACATTTGTCCGACCCCAGTTAGAGTACGCATCATCCATTTGGTCACCTCATCAAAAATATTTAATACAGAAGTTAGAAGCTATTCAGAACAGGGCTTGTCGCTTTATCACGCGGAATTATAACTACTTGTCCAGTGTAACCCAGCTAAAGCTCGAACTTTCACTCCATCCGTTAGCAACACGTCGTGACATTGCGCTTTTGTCTCTCTTTCATAAATATGTCACTGCCACTCGATCACCGCTAGCACAATTACAACGTTCCTCTCACTTATCACACAGATTACACAATGACTTCAGCTACACCCGTGTCTACGGCACCACTAATGCTTTTAACTACTCGTCACTCCCGCGTGCCATACGACTGTGGAATGATCTTCCAAACAGCATCGCCCTTCAGCGTAATCACGATAAATTTCGCGAGCATCTCATCAACCATTTCACTGATAATGCTTAGCTGGTTCATTTGCTCCCATGATTCATGCATCCCCCCGTTATTTTTTTTTTTTCATCATCAAAGTTATGCTATTGCATTAAGTCTTGTTTGTTATCACAACTAGTACCGGTAAACTGCGTAGTCTGTTTCACTACGCATTATTCGATCTGTTCAACACGCTGTTGAATTTTTTGTATGTGTTTCAAACTTTCCTACTCATGTGACATACATATTACTAGTTTTTGTACTTGGACATTTTTCGCTGTTGTTGTTGATGTTGTTCTGCATTGTTCCTACTGACTCGATGTTAACCCAATTTGTCTTACTTTGTTCTTACTTTGTATCGCCCCCCTTACACAATGCCTCGGCGAGGCCTGTAAGGTACTTGTAAATAAATAAATAAATAAATAAATAAATAAATAAATAAATAAATAAATAAATAAATAAATAAATAAATAAATCTAAAAAAAAAGATATATTTCGAAATTCCTTCCGAAACGCTCCACGTCCAACCTCTCGTTAAACACGGTACTGCATGTCTTCACCAAAGTGATCGTGTGTCGCAAAATATTCCACTTAGAAAAGATATTGGAGAAGTTTAGGTAACAAGAACGTTTACTTTACCATCAGCTTTGTGATCGTGGTCTCTTCCTTGCTGATAGCGCACAGAAACGGCAGAAGTAAGTCGGGTCTCCAAATGAGGACGCCGTGTCGCAAAGGGTTCATCGAAGAGCAAGCTTTCGTCTCTCTTTCTCATGATGCTCATGCTCTCTCTGCGTGCAGACTGATCGTTCGGAAGAACGTATATCTTTTATATATTTCAAATATATTCATATTGATCGAAGGTATGCGATCAATACTAGCTCAAAGTTCGCGAGCCTTTTGAAGCAGCAATTTCGAAAATCTCTAAGGAAGATTTTTTTTTGTTTCTTTCCTCCTCTTTTGTGCGTAGTTTCCGAACCTGCGTAAGGGATTAGTGATATACCACTGATCACTTACCCGGATTGGGACACTACTATACCGTAGGGATATATCAGAATGTGTGAAACGCTGCTTGATGTTGCCGAGTTCGAGGAAAACACTGCAGTGACACATTTTGATGCTTGCTATAACATAGTTATTGCATAGCATCTGGTTGAAAGCAAGTGGTAGGGCCGGATTCACGGAACAAGGGGATGTGGGACCAGTCAAGCTGCCTTTAAGCAGCTTTTATCCCGCCATCCTTGCTGTTTATGTATCATGTGTACTTGCGTGGTAATAATAAACCTCAAACTTCAAACATCTTACACCTGAAATCGCTCGCAAGAGTCAAGCTGTAGGGCGACCGTGACGCTAGACATATCGTCAACGATGCCAGCTGGCCGATGGCAAAGAATTCACACTAATGAACTGAAAGCTTTGCCAGTTCGGCACCTGAAGGTACCCTGAAGGGACTTTTCAGTCTACCAGTCTACTTCACGCAAAATTATGAAGTCGCAGCGACGCCAAAGAACAAAGACACCTTTAACACATGGACACCATTCCTTAAACGGAAGCTGAAGAGGTTTTAGAATTCGATAAAACTTCGTCGTTAACAACGACCGACATTATTGTCGACGATGTCGTAATTTTTTTTCGCTGTTGCAGCAGGAGCTTTAGAATATGCGAAAGCAAACTCTGTCTTGCTCCGCCCATGCGAGAACGCCGAAAGTGTGGGCGTGGAAATTACGTCATCTTCGGTTCCTTTGGCTGAGCCGTGCTGAACTCCGACGGAAGGTTCCCGCCGCTCACTGATCGCAGCTACGAGGGCGCTGTTTATGTGACGAAGTCTCAAGTAAGCATAGCGAAGCTAAATGTTATGCAGCTGGATTAAAAGGGTACTGATACAAGATTTCTCAGCCGAGATAGCCTGCGGGATCGATTCCCGTGAACATGCGTATATAATCTGCAAAATATCAACAGCGAATACAGCTTGGAAGATATTTTAAATGAATTTTGAAGTTTGCGTGAGCGATCGGCACCCTCGCGCTATTGGCACACGCAAAGGTGACCCTCGCTGACCCCCGTACTTCCCTGCACGTGACCACGCCGCGTTCGCTCCAGCATCATACTTCTCGGCGGCTGCTCGCGAACCGCGCGGAAGTGCGTCACAGTTCTGTGTGCTGACGTGATCGAGCGCTGCACCAGCTAGGTGGTGATAGTTGCACCCGGAGGCGTGTCGTTCTTGAAAACAAAACTGACACTGGTGGGTAATGAAGAGCCTGTAAAATTATATGTCGCGCTGCAGCAAACGACGGTGCACCGTGTTATGACTAACAGGCCCCAGGATATATTGCGACAAAAAAAAAAGAACAACAACGCGAGGCTAAAAGTTTTGCGTCAGTACTCCTTTAAGATATCTGCAATAACGACAAACAGCCGAGCGCAAGGTGAACGAGCGTCTCTCGTATCTTCAACCGTGGCCTCCGTGACAAACTCGTGACGTGTCATTGCCGGAGCTAATCGAGGAGGCCGCGCTTCAGCACTGCTGCTGTTGCAGATAACGCGGCATACCGAGCATGGCGTCACCACGTTCGCTCAGCATCTCAAGAAGCTTCCCTGCCGCCACAACCTCTGTTTTTTGCCAAAAAGTGCTATTTGCGTTCACGTTTGAGAACTCTCATATCGCTCTTCGAATTCAGCAGGAATCAAACTGTCCTTACTCTCTCCAAAGTATTTTTTTCGATGCTTCAGCTTCCGTTTAAGCACAACGGCTGTTCTTTATCTTTCTAAATTCTGTCTGCACACGCCCTGTGTAGATAGCTGGAGCACATCCGTGTTCTATTTTCCAAAAATACACAGTAGAGAGTCATCGCCTGTTTATTAACGTTTGATGACCTCAAATGTCTCGTTCTGGTTGGTTGATACTTCATAGTGTCCTTCTTCGATTATTCGAGAAAAGTAATTGCCCTTGCTACAGTTGAAATACTACGCGCTGATGCTTTTCCGCGTATATAAATCACCTGACATACGCACATGAGGAATAAATTACGTCACTGAGCTATGAAAAACACGTAACGCAAAAGTATTATTCAAGTCGACTGGTGATGAGATATTCATGAGAGTTAAGGGTGTGCAATTAGGGAGCTTCGCTTTAAAAAAAAATTGCGAAGCGAGAAATGAAGAAAGACGAATGAAGAAATAACAAAGCAATGCCAGAGGATCTCAACATAAGGTGTATATTCAGGAAGTGTCTCGCGTAACATTACGACTATGAAATTTAGTGGTACTAACCTCTATCGTAATCCGGTCTCTTCCAAAATCAACAGTTTATATTTTTGACACCAGCACCTAAACAATAAAGTACCGAAACTTTTACCGCCATTACTTAATCGTTACCAGAGTAAGGTTTATAAGCTTCTACAAAAGGCATAAATGCGAAAAGCTTAAGCGGCGTTCGCTGCATGCATACGTGGTAATGCAAGCGTTCATATTGTGTGTCGACTCAGTGATTTACGGTCATATATCCCTGAATTTGAGGTTGCAAATTCATTCCTGTCACCGCGTGCTGCATTTCATATATGAAAACCATGACTACAAAGCCATGTTTAATGCCGTCGCGTCCTCTCAACACCGCAAGGAGGGAAGAAAATTGCATCGTAAATTTGCAAGAAAAAAAAAATGCTCTCGCATCTTTAAGGATCCTTCCTTCTTTTTTCCATAGCACACTATGCTTAAGTTCACCAAGGTTTCATTCACTCTTTTCTCTCTTGCGTCAAAGTGGTTGAGATAGCGCCTGGATTAACCCCGCGAACCACCGGTCTTCGTTCTCCCGTCAGCGAAACGCGGCGGCTTACTTTCTTGCTTGCAATGCAGGCTTGCGTGGGCACGCCTGCGCAACCAGGCGGTATACGTATGCGCACACTGCGCTTCTCCAGAGGCCCAGGCACGTTATATACGCGGCCGGCCCTCAAAATAGATTACGCGTAGGTGCGCGCACTAGCTACTCATCTTGGCGAGCGAGCGCGTTCCTTTTTTCTTTTGTATATTAAAGAGCGGGTTTCAAATTTATGTCCCAACTAAGCCCAGCCCCCCCTGCAGCGTACCTTTGCTCTTGCGTCAGTCTTCCGTTGCCCCACTTTTATTTTTTATCATCTAGCTCAATTTATACCGAGCCAGTATTTCGTTTGCTGCTACTGCTGGAAGCTCGTAAGGGCGGCGCACGCCGCCTCCGCGCGCGCGCGCTAACCGATTACCCCTTGGAGAAGAAGCAGGCGCGAGGCGTCGGGTTTTAATTAAAATTTTACGGTTTTGCAGAAACGCAGGAGCGCTCGCGCGCGCTCTGGCCCTGCGCTGCCGTGCAGAAGCGCGCGCCAAATGAAATCTACAAGACGCGCGCACACACACACACACACACATATGCCGCAGCCGTATAACAGTTCGCGTATAGCGCGCTCATAAGCTTGGCTCTCTGTTGTCTCACGCCCGTTTTCGTATATCTTCTTCCGCTGCTATTCGCATTCTTTCAATTTTGATTCCCTAGCTGTCTTTCTTTCCTTCGTACGCCCGAATGCAAGCGCGTTGGCACGCGCAGAAGCAAACACAAAGAGAGAGAAAAAAATAAAATAAAGGTAGATGAAATAAAACATACGGCAGGCAGATTCGCCTCTGGTAGCTCCGCACGGGCATAATTTAGAGGGGCAGATATAAATTCTCATTTTTGCTCCCCCCCTCCCCCCTTACTCTTCTCAGAGTCTCCGGAGCACTAATACGTTTTAACTCCGCGGGCCTGCTGCAGAATCCATCCTCGTCGCTCCCTGCCTGCGAACAGCATCAAAAGCCACGACATAAAGCCACGAAAACGGGGCAAAAGGTACGCGCGACGAAGAACAATAGTTGGAGTATATATAAATATATACGGACGGAGAAAGAGCGAGAGAGGAAGAGAGGAAGAAAGCCAGGGAGGCGCAGCTAGACGCGCGACGGCGCACGCAGGAGGAGGGCAGGCGGCAGCGGTGAAATATGTGCGCGGCCTTTGAATTATGCAAAGACGGTGAGATTAATTCATCTCGGGGTCGGCTTCACCTCACCTCTAGAGGCCACCCCCGCTATGTTTTCTCTTCTTGGCTTCCGTAGCGTCTTCTGCGGAAGCTGCTCTGCAGGAGAATGCTGCGCGTTGCAGTAGCGCAAAGCAGCAGCCTCGACGTGAAAATTTTATGCTCCTCGACCTGCCTTCAACACCCCCCCCCCTTTCCTTCACTTCGCCTATCCTCATCCACGTCCCTCACATCACCTCTGCTCCCTCTGAGGCGAGCTTCACCTGCATGACGCCTCTGTCACGCAGTGAAGACCAATGCGAAAAAGAGCCTGTCCAAGATAAAATGCTTTAGTTTCCAAGCGGCCCTGGGTGTCTTTTCTTCGTACTTTAGGCGCACCTACACATCGTTCCACATCCCTTCTTTTTCCTTTTTCTATTTCGTATTCTTTCATTCCACTCCGACTGTTATTGTTAGTTAGGTTGTTTCTCAAGCTAATGCAGATTCTCTGCCAGGAACGTATTGCTTGCGGCCTACTTCAACTGCAGCGGCGCAACGGCGCATGCGTGCAGTCGTCTCAAATGGGGAATGCCCATGCGTAATTTTTTTCCAGGAGTTTTGATCCGTATTTTCTTTTGCCTTTGTCGTCGTGGGATGGGGCTTCTTATTGTCTGAAACGTAAAGCAGAACAATAGCGGCTGACACGCGTTGGCGGCAGATAATGCGTGGGCGGCGTCGTGGGTGTAAAGGTTTATTCAGAAGTGTCGCAGCTATGAAATAAAGGCTCATTAAACTTCGTTTATTGTGCCCTTCGTGTAATGAAAAAGAAGATGAGTGAGAACACGTCTTATGAGTGATAAAGAATAAAAAAAGAATAATCAGATTTTTGTTTAGAAGAAAGGATAAAATAACTGACGCATAATTCCACAATGACGTTCACGTACATTAAGGAGGCCAATGTATACATGGTGTTTTAGTGCAGTTATATGAGGTTCCTAATGACACAAGAACTTAAACGTAATAGTATATTTTTTTTTTAATTTATTCGAGAGGTAAATGTGAGAGGTATTGCAGTATATCAGCATCAGCACCATTCTCAGAAGAATCAGCCGCAGTACCAGCAGCATTGTCAGCACAGCATCAGAAGCACCACCAGCGTTGTTAGTAGCAGCAGGACACAAATTAGAAGTCTTTGATCAGACGCAACTGAATTCAAGACTTACGGAGGCTATAACGAACTAGCCAGGTCATCAACCGGCTTGCGCGATCAGTAGAATTCGTATCGTTTGTGCCCATGAAGCTGTCCATAAATCATTCTCCTGTCTATATTTGTTTGTTGGATGTGCAACAAAGACGATTATTTGTTCTAGACGAGGCTGAACCCGTGTTAATGTCAAGAACACAACGTTGGGCGTGTTGGTGCCAAGGAGGTCGGTATTCTATATTTGCAAAAACGGCTCAAACGACAAAGATGAGGGGACTGTGTTCATCTGGTCCTCTGATCGTCCGTGTTGTTTGCGTTGGTGCTGCAAAAAAAATAATAATAAATAAAGAAAGAACTAAAAAAAATAAAGAGAAAAAAAACTAATAATGTCAAATACTTAGGAACAAGCGAAAAGTCGACCAAGTGACGTTGTATCAAGGCCAAGCAGATGAACGTAAAGTTAACACCATTTATGGCTCGATGATGCAATAGGTCACAAAAAAATATATATTTGAACTAATTTCACATTCATAGACATGTCACATGTTCAACGATCTATCATCGGCGACAGTTATGAAGGTCCAAACCACGGTACTGGCACACACCGTTATGCAGCAACAAACAGATTGCACGTAAAAAATGACATGTGAAAGTAGGTGACAATTGTTAGTCCTTCCTTTTCCTTACGCAACACATGTCCGATTTCACGGTCAGTCCCGTTTTTCCCACCGCAACAGTCGTGAAACCCGAGAATCCTACCTTAGACTTTGACACCGTTCCGTGGTCAATTCGGTCACCTGGGCAGTGTGTGCTACAAATTGAGATTTCAAAAGTATAGATAAAGACGACGAATTCAATAGTACAGCTTAAACTGAGCTCTGAGAGACCGGCAAGGTGACAAAAGCGCCTGGCTACCCGAATGTACCTGTATGCAAACGCACGTTAGACAGACCTGCAACCTGCTTGTTTGCACCCGTTTCTTTTCTGGTTTCATTCTGTTACAACGTTCACTGCCCTCCAACACATCCTTCTCCATTTGGTTGCATGCGGCTAGCGTCCTCTTCTTTCTTTCTTTTTTTTTTTTTTCTCGAACAGTGAGGCATCACTTCTCACGGTCCGAAAGTCCTTGACAAAGTTGCAATGTGGCTTCAAGAGCGCGACACCTTGCAGTCGCACGACTTCTCTCCGGCGGCAAAATGTTAAGCAACACGGCGGATGGAGGGGGTCTACACACGAAACAAACGCGACCTTCCACGCCTCACGGGGCCGGACGTAGAACGTCTGGCGATTCACATCCGTTCTGCAAGACGCCGAATAAGACGTATTCCCCCGGCGAACGCGCGTGAATAATAACGCATCCGCAAGAGGCATTTCCTTCGCAGCAAACCTTATGCCATAACATCGCGCACAGCCACGCTAGAACGCGCCGCTACTACATATATCGGGCGCTACTCGCAGTTCCGGTGCCAGGCCCTACTCGAACCCGAACAGCCAGTGTGCGTGCGTGGCCTGCGAGTGAGACTCAAGATGCCAGCACAAAGCAATCGCGCGACCGAGGCAGCGACAAGCGTGGAAGTAGACTGCTTTCACTTTCAGATCGGTCCGTGTGAGGTGTCTCTGTGTACGCGCGAAGCCGTGGGGACAAATGAAATGAAATATCGCGTTTCGATTGTGCGCATTCTCGTGAGACAGACGTATATGGCGTGCGGCGCGGTTGGCATTGAGCTATAGACGCCCAGGTCCTGTAGCCCGGGATGACGTCTTTATCTTCCTGTTTCGCAGGTCGTATACGGTCGTCGACGGTGACGGCGCGGTGTGGTCTATACTCCTGCTGCCCGCGCCTTTGGTGCAGAGAGCAGAGAATCGAAACTCTATTATGCACGCTTAGGGAGACCGAAAATTGGCCCCGACTTTCTCAAGCACATCGAAAGGAGGAGGGCAGTGCGACGGCGCTTCTCGCTTGGTCTCCCGCGCTGCGCGAATCGTAGCCCTGACTTCTACATAGAGTTTATTTTTTTTTAATAAGAAACGAGAAGGAAAGATACCGAGCGCGAAAGAAACTTTGCGATTGTTGAGGGTGCCGCCCCTTTGAATCGCTCTTTTTTTGTTTTTTCGTCGTGTGTTCCGACACTGCTACGCACTCTCGGAGCTTCAATATCATTTTTTTTCTACTACCGATCAAGTAGCCACAGAAGCGCCACTCACGGGGTGGAATCGAACCTGAAGTTCACTTTTTGATTATCCTTACTTTGAAAGGGAAAAAAAAAGAAGGAAAAAAATCTCTAGAAAGAGAAATACCGAAAATACAACAAGGACGCATCGCTGAATGTCACATCGCTCCCAACTTCACGCGGCTTCCGAAAAAAAAAAAAAAAAAAACGAAAGATCTAAATGCTTTAAGGAATAAATAGGTCGCGCATGAACGGCACAGACTGCAGCCACGTAGCGGTATAAACGTGTTTTTGAACCCCGTCGCCCCATTCAAATCTATAGTCACTCACTATAGCGGGGGTCTGAAAAATAAGAAATTTTGGTGCCGTAAAATACACGCGTGCAAAAGCAAAAGTCGATGTGTATACGTTGTTTTGTCACTCTTGCATGGCACGTCGTTGTTTGTATGTTTGTATGCTTATCCTACAGCCTTGAGGTCCGTCTGAGCGTATGCAGCTCTCAGATTCAACGCAACGTGTGTCTTGGACTGATTTTTTTTTCATTCAGTAGCAAGATCTGCGAAAAAGATATGCAAATCATCAAGAAGCAAGATATATAGTGGTAAAATAAGTCGATACTGGCCTGCCTACGTGACATTGGGGGGAGGGAGGACCGGCTGCGTGGAGCGCCACCTGTCCCAAGTCCCCGTTCTCGAAGGAAGGAAGCCCTGTCCCCGACGTGCAACCAAAGGCAGCAACTATGCCTAAAAAACAAGCTTCTCAAAAAGAAAAAGGGGGGGGGGGGGCAAGGAAGCCAATCACACCGCGATGCACAATAGATAGAACCCCGGTGTAGGTCTCCTTCTGACTGGCCCACAGGGGTCAGGGGTGGGAAAGCTTTCTCAAACGCCCGAGGGCATCGCTTCCCCGGGGGGAGAGCACCAAGCCAGGGGGGCATGGCCTCTTTTTTGAAGGAGAACGCCAGGAGACGTGTCGGCCGGGCTTGGCCGATGCGGCTCGGTGGCCGCGTACCCGCTTGTGCGCGCCACTAGTCCCGGCTATCCACGGTATTGCCGCGCGGACCGGAGCCTCCCCCTTTTATTTCTTCCATTCGAAACCGCTGTGGCGGAAACAATGTGGAGGACCAGAAAGATGCCCCCAAAGTGGATCGCTGTATACGCTTTCAGGACAGGCTGTCGCTGGTCGAGAGGGTCTTGTCTTCTGGACACCGCGATGCCTGTTGCCCCACGATTCTGCCGTCATCTTTTGCTTATCGCTATGTGTCGTTCTATATGCCAGTTTCTTTTTTTTTTTTTCGTTCTTTTCTTGACGAGTCTTCGTTCCTGGCACTTCTGTGGACAATGCGACGGAAGCTTTTAGCCCTGAAGATCTATCGCATGAGAGCATCGCCTGCAGGGACAAACCCAGACGCTGCTCTTCAGGCCAACTCAAAGATGGAAAAGAGAATGGGGGAATGTTCGCTGCTGCCGCTGCCTTAGCTTTCTCTTTCATCAGGGTTGTATCTCTTTATTGCAATGATTTGGAGAAGATGGCGCCTTTCAGTGGTGACGGCTAGCACTCTTAACGCAGTGTAACGAAATACACGAAGCGTAATCAGTATGCGGCCTCACAGACATAACAGCTTCACACACAAAAACACATGATGAATTTGCTGTCAAGATGTCCTACGGCTGTCCATCAATATCACAGCTCTCCCTATGGTGTTCTACTTGCCGTGGTATAGCTCCGTCAAGGTTATGCTGTTGATCACGAAGTGGCGGCATCGCTTCCCGGCTGACGCCGCCACAATCTCGCAGAGGCGAGATGAAAACACGTCTTTGTTTTGAGGCACGTGAATGAGCTCTAAAGTCTAGAAGTTCTTTAGGATCCTATCTTCGTGTCTTCATTTAGGGAAGCTACACCTTAAAATTTAACTCAGTCTCCTGTATGGTATATGGTGTTGCGAGAACACGAGGGCTTGTTCGGCAAAGGGCCTTCAAAAGCCTCAATGAACTATTCCTGATCGCTAGGATCGCGCATTAATTCAATATTTGGCGCATTTGTTAACAAAAGTAAAACAAAACACGCAGTAAAACAAAACACTCACATCGGCGACCAAGGTGATTTCAGGTGAACCATATTTCTTTACCCAAAAGACAGAACAGGCACTAGAAATGCACAAACGAATAAACGGAGAACAGGGTTCTTGTTTAACCGAATGGGAGATTACATTCCGCAAAAGCCCAGCATAACAAAGGAATGCACACGCAAGCAAAATCCATCCACAGTGAACTCCCACTGAACAAATGCCGCAGTAAAATGTCGCCATTTAGACGAAGTGAACGAAGTTCGTACTTAATGGTGCTTTGGTCCCGGAGAGAGCGCTGCCCGACTTTTGCTTCCACCTTTAAAGGGCACGCTGTACAGATTCCCATCTTATATTCCTTTGTTTCTGCACTTTAATCCGATTCAGCATGCTAAACGGGTCGTTCTGTCGGTCGAAGCGGCTACAAACACCGTAGGCCTCGGTGCGCAGAAGAAGCGGTCAAAGCCGCGTGAATACATCATTTGCGCGGCAAATCCATGGGTTGGGAGCGGAAGTCGCATCCCCTTCGCGAGTCGCGCCGCGCGCCGCTGAGTTATGTTCTATAAGAGACCCGTCGGATCGTTCCGCAAAATTTACGTAGCGGCAACAGCTCTTGCCACTGGCACAGCCGTGGCATGCTCTACGAGGCGCCCAGTGATGAAATATACGAAACTATACAGAGGAAGGAAGAACGCTTAAACGTCGTGTTTATATTCATATACGGGGCAAGCTCGGGCGAGCAGCGTTTAAGTCCCTGTTAAAAGAATGAGGAGGTTGCTGCGGGGCTGGGGAAAGCGGTGGCCCACCCACGGAGTCGCGAAGACCACGACGTCGTTGTCGTCGTCGCCTCCTCATCGTCGCGTAACCTGGCAAGATTGCCGGTTTCGGCCATCCGTCCACGTCGCTCGCCCCGACCGGCGTCGGCTTATTGTCGAGAGGACGCTTATTATTAAGCATCGTCGGCGTCGCTGCTTGCGCTGTTCTGCTCAGCCAGCTCTCGTGGGACGGACATTAGTCGGGATGTCCCATCCCCAGCCGCACTGCTGTGGCGTGAGAAAGAAGCGTTGAGACTTATACCCCAAGTGGGTCGCGCCAGCGTGCGCCGCTGTATACCTCTACGCATACGTATATATATAGTGTTGTGTTCGGCGCCCACAAGCGGCACTTACGAGGATAGACCGCTTGAGGATGCTGTTGGTCAAGAGGTGACGGTCGGGAGAGTGGTTTGCAGGAGTACCTTTGAAAGCTGCTACTGTTGAAGACCTTCCGTAGTCGTAAGATATTTCTTCCAACTGTTAAAGAGCTTTAAGAGCTATGCTACTACAGATCCTTGCTGAATATTACAAATTGTGCACGCGTGTGCCTGCACTTAGTCTTCGCGACCGACTAAATTTTTTTAATGGGAAGTATTTCTTAGCGAACCAAAGGTACTTTGAGCGTTTCTATCTATCTATCTATCTATCTATCTATCTATCTATCTATCTATCTATCTATCTATCTATCTATCTATCTATCTATCTATCTATCTATCTATCTATCTATCTATCTATCTATCTATCTATCTATCTATCTATCTATCTATCTATCTATCTATCTATCTATCTATCTATCTATCTATCTATCTATCTATCTATCTATCTATCTATCTATCTATCTATCTATCTATCTATCTATCTATCTATCTATCTATCTATCTATCTATCTATCTATCTATCTATCTATCTATCTATCTATCTATCTATCTACGTCACAGCTCTCTCGTGGTCGCCTCCTTACTTGGTATTGACCAAAATTGGCATAGGAGGGTATGAGGGTATGACGAACATGACTGTCTGGTCAGGACATGAATGACGCTAAAATCCTGCCGTGTACGTCATGAAACCCTTTCCTCCAGCCACGTGTGGCACATACGCGTATGATACGGCCCGCGGTATGTGGGTATGCGCCACAGGTGATTCCCAGTTTACATCTACCCAGGAACGTCGAGAAAAGACATTGGTAATTTAAACGCGAGAGCGTTGAGAAAATCAGGCATCGGCCACGTTGACCCGACTAATGCAGAGAATAAAAATCAGCATCCCTGCAGGACTCGAACCCAGGCATTCTGCGCGGCAGTCAAGTATTCTACCACTACTCTGGAAAAAGATCATGTGCAGCAGTCATGTCGGTGCAATGTCAATTGTGGCTGCAGTGGCTCACTTGCTCAAAACCTTGACTATTTGAAAAAAAAAAAAACACCTATTTCTATTATTTATTTTAGGTAAAACCACTTCACCAAAATGTCGGGGGGGGGGGGGGCGAGCCCCTGCCCCCCCCCCCCCCCAAGCTACGGGCCTGCATGGTGGTGAACATTACCTATCTACCCCTACGACACAAGCGTCATGCCGCGTTAACGTCAATTGCGGTTCCAGTGTTGGCTCAACTTTTATAGCGGTCCAAAAACATTACATATGTACTCCTATCACTCATAAAGCTATATTCAAGCGTTGCTCGACAACGGAGGAATACGCTAAGGAATGCTGTATGATATTCACATCATCGCAGCGTAGCGTGCACTTCGTTTCGATAAAACTGACATCTGTCATGACTGCTGACGTTACGCCAGACAACAATTTCCCCTTTAAACACCAGAGTAGTCGACAAGCTTGGTAAGCCCAGAATGTGCACACAACTGCTCCATTTACAAGAACCCGTCGACCCAATTCGTAACGCTTGGCTCAAACCCAAAAAATGCAGACTGCTTCGCATGAAACCGATTCCCAATATACGTGGGATCTGCCGAACTTCTTATTACATTATTTTTCGTTGTCTTCGAAATAGCTCAAACGAGCCGTTGTTATGAGATAAGCTGTTCGTTGCGCCCTTCGGCCCCGGTCCTTTCGCACTTTTATTTATTTATTTATTTTTAATACTGTCACTGTCAACTGAGAGCACAGCGGATCGATTGGCAAAAACAATGTAATAAAGCGTGTTACAGGTGCTACTTGGTCATTGAGCTTTCAAACGCATCATCGAAGAACTTCTAAGTAAACATTAAAACAGAAATATAAGATGCAAGAAAAAAAAACACGTTTTCAATACATGCTCATAAGATATCGACATCGTAAACCAAATAGAACATCATTCAGCAGTATTCAGGAGAGATAACCAACTTCTGGGAAACATTTTCTGAAATAATATTAAGCCGTACGAACGCAGATGTCAATTTGCAATTTGCAGGAAGAAACCCTAGTTGTCTCGTGTGTAAGCTATAGATACCGGCAATGTTTTCACGGGCCGAAACTCTTATCGAAAGTGTTTGCTTCAGTACTTGACACTCAGATTTACGTAAATATTGCCTCCCTCATTTTTGTTTCATACAAGCCAACTTGCAGGAAATACGGCAGTGTTAGGCAACAGTTAACACGTCGCACTGTGGAATATTCAGAGGATTCTATCTCCCTGCATGTCGCACGGAATTCTTAAGAACGGCAAATAAAACAGTGATGTAGTCTGTAAAAGGGGTCAAAGACTATCCGCGAGCCGCTCTAGCCCCAAAGGCACTACACACTTTAGCAGTACCAAACGTTGAAGGTGGCTGAAGCATCCAAGACATTGGCCTCCCGCTTTTGCGGTCAACCATAATTACCAAAACGATGCCCCTTGATGACAGGCTTAGTTCTTGGGGCTCGCCATCGGGAATACAGTTGCGCAATCGTTTTATTATGTAGGTACAGGAATGATTCTGCCACAGGTGACGAGTGCTTTTCACTTTAACTGCTGCTGCTGCTGCTGCTACGAAGGAGTATAATTTGTATATCCAGTGATGGAATCACGGCTTCGAAATGGTATTAAAGCCTTTAGAGGCACACTCGAGAGACGAGCTTTCATTTGCCCAGTATTTGGATAGCACATTTTTCAGTGGTTCTGCTTCAAAATAAATGGCATAACTCTAAGCGCTTATAGCGACCACTATAGACAACGTAGCAGAATGGACAACTGAGCAAGTTCGTTGGTTTGCATTTTGGAAAAATATTTGAGCGCACGGAAGAGGAAAAACGCAGAAAAAAATTAAGGCAGCTTGACACTAGTGGTGCCAAGCCTGAAGGAAGTGCGGAGCTGGGCGGCCTTCTCTGTTTCTCTTTATTTTTCTCTTTCTTTCTTCATCTATTTCTTTCGTTTTTTTCTCTTCTCTATATTTTTTGTCTTTTCTGTCTTTGTTTATTGCTATTTCTCTCTTCATCTCTCTATATATTTCTTTCTCTTTCTCGCGCTTTCTATCTCTCCTCCTCTTTCTTCCCTTTCTCTCTCTTTCTATCTATTTCTCGTTTCCTCTTTCTTTATGTATTTCTCTTTCTGGTTATATATTTCTCTCTCGTTCCTTGATTTCTCTCTGTCTTTCTTTCTCTTTCTGTTTTCCTTCCCTTTCTTTCTCTCTATTTCTCTCTTTCTCTTTCTTTCTATGCAGTGCTTTGCTCTCTCCCCACCTCCTCTCTCTCCTCTTCTGCCCCTCTCTCCTCCTCACCCTCACTTCATTTTCCCACGCCTTTACTATGCTATACTATACAAGGCTAAGTTATGCTCGGCTAGCGTGCCTGGACAGCCGAGTGGTTACAATGCTCACCTTCAGGTCGTGGGTACGCGGGTTCGTATCCCGCCTTGCCAAGAAATTTTTTTCGAGAATTTCTTTCTTTCTTTCTTTCTTTCTTTCTTTCTTTCTTTCTTTCTTTCTTTCTTTCTTTCTTTCTTTCTTTCTTTCTTTCTTTCTTTCTTTCTTTCTTTCTTTCTTTCTTTCTTTCTTTCTTTCTTTCTTTCTTTCTTTCTTTCTTTCTTTCTATCTTTCTTTCTTTCTTTCTTTCTTTCTTTCTTTCTTTCTTTCTTTCTTTCTTTCTTTCTTTCTTTCTTTCTTTACTAGTTCTCTCATCCATCAGAGTTATTTCATCCCACGCCGGTAAAATCAGCGCACGTGTTTTGGGAGCGAAGTAGGTGAAGAAGAGGACGAAGATAGCGAGTGACGGTTCATGGTGATGATGATTATCTGTCGACGCGAAGTCGCATAACGAAATGCTTAACAGCACCCCTGTAAAAGGTCCAGAGAAGGCGCCTTGTCTTGTCGTGTCTCTGTGTTTTCGTCTATTGTGCGTCAAAATGTTTTCAAGCGCTATACTAACGACATCTATAACTTAGTACTTGATGACGAATAAGCAAGGGAAACTGGCTATAGATGGCTCGCACTGATGTCACTGAAACCGCCATGTTGAAGCACCCACGTGGTTTGTCAAGTCAAGTTCATTTTTCGTTGTGTCTTACGGAAAGAAAGGGCTATGAAAAAAAAAAAAGCTGTGTATAAAACAGTTTGACTAGTTCACAACCCCAGAAGAAAAAGCACAAAACAAAAAAGAAATAGCCGGAACGGTAACAGCGCCACGGTAAACATGACAATATGACACTTCACGGGCAGTGTGCTACAAGCGCGTACTCATTGAAATTGTAGTTCTCATACATATGTATAGAATATTCAAAACAGAATTATCAGAGTGTGCAAAAAAGAAATGTAAAACAGGTCACGTTTGAAACGTGACGTGACCTTTATATTTTCAGTAAATCACATGCAAGTTCTTTCGTTAATTCTGCACAGATGTCCAAAACCTCCTAGCTGCGTTATTATCACATTGAAGCAGGTTAACTGCAACGCGATTATACTGTCTTGACGTCATCAAAGCAGCAATGTTGGAGTACCAGTACGTTATGAACCCGCGTCCATGACGTCACGTGCAAGCCATCAGCAGAGAGCACTCCAAAGAATTATGGAAGATAGTAGTGAAGTTGGTTTCCTCTTTTTATTGCAAATATTTTGGTGGCTGCAAAATAATTTGCAGCTATCAAAAAAAAAAGGAATAGCTTGGTTAGGCAGGTCATGATTTGCTTCTACTGGTAGCCTTTATGTTACTAGCTTGGACGTGCCGTTCATTTATAACTTGCACCATTATGTATCACTGAAGTGTACAGCACAAACACGGTTTCGTGCAGCTTCGTTGAACGGAAATATTAAGATTATTAGCAGTTTGAGAAATCGTACGCTTAGAAGGGACTATGATGTATCAATGAAGCTCAGGCTCGGAGAGTCAGTTTTCCGATCAAATGCTTTCTGCAGCTTACAGCGAATTATTACAGTGATAACACAATACGAAGAAAAGTGTCGCAGCAGTGGATTAAGGGTGATGCCATCTTAAACACACCTTCGATACGCTGTGGCCATAAGGTAGCAGAGATTGGAGTGACGATATTCCCGAAAGATCGAATTTATTGCAGCTAGGTGAAGGAGAGAGATACTGAATGCACATCCGCGATAGTGAAATAATTAAGTGTCTGCGGTACTGTTTCTATGAGAGCCTTAATTAATAAAACCACTGTAAAAGATATTAAATTATAGCCTTGCCCTCAAAGATCACCCAGGCAACCTAGGTCAGATTAATGTTTATTTACGATATTTGATAGCTGCAAATCTGAAACGTTCAGTATAAACGTACGGTGGTGGCGCTTAGAAACTTTAGTTTCAAGAAGGGCGCATGCTTTCGGAATGTGAGAACCACGTCAGATAATTCAATGATTTATCGTTCGCTGCCTTGAATTATGGTAGTCCATTTAGGGGAAGAAACTCTCCGAGAGCTTCACTTAATATGTGAAATATTTTCGCCATTTAAACTCTACCCGTAACTTCCCTATCCTAAATAGAAAGAATGGCTTATCATTTATTACGAAGGAAATAGAGATAGACTGAGCGCATTAGGGACTGTAATCAAGATGCCCGTGGGGCTAATTTATGCTCACTGCTTGAAATTATGAGGCCCGGCTAGGGCCGCAGCTGCAGGGGCACCGCTGCTTTCTCACGCTAAGTGAAAGGCGGCCCTTCCATTCGCCCAAGCAAACAAAAAAAAAAAAAAGAAAAACCGCGGCACAACTGAAGAATGCGAGGGGGGTAAAAAAAAAAAAGCTCGCCGAAAGACGAAGATTTCAGGTAATCGGCTGACAACGGTATTTGTCATTGCTCTGCAATCTGTTAGCTGCCAACGCTGCGCGCATGACCATACTGCACCTCGTGTATTTACACGAGGCAAGCGCGCTGCATGCTGGGAAGAGGAAGAATCGCTGGGACTCCATTGTTTCGTGCTGCGTTCGCGTTAACGAATGGCACAATCATTCTTGGAGCGCTTCGCGCGAATCTCCCTAATAAATATTTTGTTTTTCTTCCTGCGCTGTCCGAGTAAGTTTACCGCACGAACCATCCCGAGTGCGTTATTACTGAGTTCGATGTTTACGCCCCGGACTGCAAGGCAATTACTTAGGCGCAAGCCACAAACGGCTCTCAGTCACGCTTGAAAAGTTTCCGCGAATGAAATGTTTTGCGCTCCGAGTGGTTCTGACTGAACTGCTGCCTTCGTGCGTGTGCGTGTTAACAGCCACTAGCGTGCATTGTGTCTCAGAGCAAGTCCGCTTAGAAAATGAGTAGTTGGAGTATTGGGAAAGATTTCGCGAAAAGCAGAGGTATAGATTTATGTGACGCCTATTCCACTCTTTTGTCACTAGAATCCTGTCACATCCTACTCTTCAGTTCACCATCTATCTATTCCATGTGTGTGTCTATCTAGTTGTATCCAATCATCTATAATTTCGCCAGTCCGTTCCAACCTTCCATAAGGTATCCATGGCTTATCTGTCTATGCATCCATTCATAGGTGCAGATATACTACACCCTATACCATTTCAACCAGTGCATTCGATGGCACTTTTTTTTTACTTCACACAAGTATGTGAGTGCGTATACTCAATCTATTCTGCTCGTTTCTTCCATTCCCTGTTTTCAATTCCACTCTGTAGCTTCGCCTGTACGTCCATCCGCCGATAAGCACTCCAACTCCAACCCCATTTCCACCCTTAAAGGGGCCCTGCAACATTCTTTCAAAACACTGCCCATCGGTAGTCGAGGCTCCTGGGAACACGCGAGCCAAACATTATAGCGCAGCACGTGGCCTGGAATATACCATTAATTCTCAGTCAGCTGGATATCGTTCCCTCTTCTCTCGACAAGTGATGTCATAAACTCAAAATTTACGGCCATTGGTTGATTTGAGCATCGTGAGCGGCATAGTTACCGTGGCCGGCTCGGGATGCCGCCACGTGCCCGCCCGCTCGCTCGCTCGCGATCACACTGAAAGTAAGCCAAACTTGCGAAAAAAAAAACAAAAGAAGAGAAAGTACTCAAGGTCATGACGCGCGCTGACAAAAGGACGCATCTCCTTGCCCCCTTGTCATCCTCCTCCCTGCGTAGCTTTCAGCGCGCTTGCTAGTACGAAAGGAGAGAGAAAGCGTTTGAAGCGTGCGAGAAATCCTTGTAACTCCACTCGTGCTTGACGGATTCTAAAAATTTTTGCGGCAGTCGATTCGTGAGGCAATGAGCTCTTTTAACTGAAGCCATTCGATGATTACTTCGAAAAGCGCTGCAGGGCCCCTTTAACATCTAATACCCACCGTCTATCATCACGCTCCGCGCATACATTCCACCTTATTTTATCCGCCCTCAAGTCCGCACACCTGTCCCTCTATTCATCCGTCAGTATTGGCTTCTATTTCATCTATGAAATACTATGGTTTTTTATGTAGCCTTAAAACGTCCTGTTAATGCATATTGCAAACGTCCCTTAATTTACAAGTTGCTTACGAGTTCTTACGGTCCTTTTACCGCAAAATGTTGCCTTCCTTAGATGTGCCAGTATCCTGTCATAAGAATGCAGAAATCGTCTTGGGTTATACGCCTATGCTGCAGCAGCGTAGAGCATGCCTGCAGCGGTCATATATCAAGTGCAGTCTCCAAAAGGAAATACGACGATTTCGAAGAAAACTCGGACGCAGAAAGTTTCGAGTGCATCCCACCTTACCTCAGCTGCAGAATGTCACAACGTCAGTGCACAGTTTTATTTCCTTTTCGGCGATTGTTAAATTACTTTAGAGGTGCCTCTAAGCAAGGTTTATTTCTGTGCGAAATGAAGGGGTGGTATACCATCTGATATTGCACGAGTAGCGCGACTTCGACGTCCTGCAAAAGACGCGCTGCAGAAAGACCGAAATTGCGTCATTTACAAGTCACGCGCCGTTCCGCGATGACTCGGCAGAATACATTTCTTGTCTCGAAATGGATGATGCTTCCGAAGCCTCTTACAACACTAAAGTCCAGTATCAGTCAAGTAGATGATTATTTATTCTTCACTTCGCGACCAATGTAAGCTGCTTTGAATATCCAACGCAATACTTGAAGCGACGCCGAAACATTCGCAGCATTTTTTTTTTTTCAAAGGCGGGCTGTTTCGACAGATGTCGGCCAATGCAGAGTGAAGCCAGGCATTTTTTTACTTTCTTTTCTCTTTTGGCACGAGCAACGGAACTTTCAATTTCGGCTAGACCGTGACAGAGAAGCCCGAAATTAAAGGAAAGGCTCACAAGGACACACAGCGCTCTCCGAAGCTGCTTCGGCTCTGAACACACCACCGCGCAGTCGAAGCGAAATGTGCCGGCGCATGCCCCGTGCCGAGAAGAAACTATCCAGGTCGATTTATTTCTAGCCCTTTTTCTACATTCTGTTCTGCCACCGTCTCGCTGCCGAGCAATAAAACACCGAGACCTCTGCGGAACTCGGTAGACACCCGATGATTTACGGCGAGCTGCAGCTCCAGCAGGGCGGAAGAGAAGCAGCCAAGTTTTCCTATAGGCTACAGCGCAGGCGCGCTTGTCTCCGGAAGGCTTGTACGCTCCGTACCCGACTTACGCGACGACATGGGGGCACGTAGCAAACCAGCAACGATGGCCCCGGAGCAAAGAATAAAAGTATTTGGGCGAGGTATAGGACGGGGAATGTGTGAGGCTGACACGCTGTATATTTCTCCCAGCTCGCGCGCACACGCGAGCCTCGTCGGAAGACACACGGGTGCACCTCGCAGTGTTGCACGCACACACACACTGCCCCGACGACGTAGATTGCTCTTCGGTGGCGGCCGCAGAAAAGAGCGTCGCATGTCGCGCATTCCGAGTCTTCTGGTGGGACCACACATACCAGTGTCCCGAGGTGTCGGGGACAGCCAGAGAAGATCGACTACCGTAATAAGTGGCGAAGAGGCCGACGGGCTTGTGAAAGCGGCGGTTCCGTTTGTGAGGATCCTGTGTGTTTGTGCCTACGTACGCGAATATATATATACACACGTGCGCGCCAAGAGCAGCTACACCGCCAACTCATTGTTTCGGTGAAAACTTCCCAAGAATTTCGCTGTGGCGCCGTTTTCTTTTGCTGGCCCCGCCTCTTCGCTTGAGGCCCCAGCGCGACGCGCAAGCGGGCCACTTTCTTTCGGCCCTCGCTGAAGGCCGTGCATGTGTCGCCCGGGTCGCTTCTTTCTCACGACGCCTCACGAACGTCGTAGTCGTACTCCGCCTCCGCACCGCCAGAAATGTTGTGCAGGACGCTGAAGGAAACAACATGCGCGGCACGACTTGTAGGATATAGATTGCACCGCCACCACCACGTATCGGCACGACACCCCTATAGCTGTCGACGTTATGTCGAGTGTCTTCATGGAAGATCAAGTTTGTGGTTAGGTAGCGAACACAAATGTACTTCTATACGACAAAGTGGGTAGAGCGCCCACAAGAGTTAGAGCTAACGAAATGGAAAGAGAGAGAAACTGAATTACGAAACAACTGTTAGATCGAACAGTTGTCATCTAGAATGATCCATGGTTGGGTTCGGATGTGCCGCACAGCCTGTCATATAGGAACGTCACATATAACCCATCATCAGTGGTCGTCTTTTTGGGCTTATCTCCTGCAGTGAAACAAAGCAGCTCTGCCAGTACCGCCACTCGTAACAGTGAGTGACGCTTGCAATGACAACGCGCCTTCAATATAAAATAAATGATTTAAAAAAGAAAGCCTACAGTGGCCTATTGTCCGAAAAGTATTGGGTTCGAATCTCCATAACAAAGAAGACCACTCACTTTTTCTAACAGGTATAATTGTAGCCTGGCTTGGCAAGCGCCATGATATCTGAGGTTAATGCCTTGCGCTGCTAAGTTCGAGCAGCGGGTTCGAAATGTAAAAGAGAAGAAACAAAACAAAAACGTGCACTTAGACATAGGTGCACGTTAAAGAACCCCCAGGTAGTAAAAATTAAATTGGGGTTCTCTACTGTATACGGCGCGCATCATAATCATTTCTTCGTTCTGGCCTGTAAATCCTGCAGACATGAAAAAAAAAAAAAACGAAGAACATGAGCACTGGACAAAAGGTTTGCCGTCGCATCTTCCACACACATTCACAGAACTGTCGCTTCTTGTCAATATGCAGCAGCATCCGGGCGTTTCGTGTATAGTCACATGCCTCCTGAAAATTTATCCATGTCCATCACACAAGATAAAACGTACAGTAATCTTTAAATTTGCCTCAGTATGAAGGTAGTCTTTTGGTGTTGCTTCACGGGGATCAACATCTTCATCGGACATTATATCAGCTAGACACCTTATCCAATCACACTTGAGCATTGACTACAGTCCTTATTAAACGGCATTTCCGTTTGCTTCACGCTCGCCCATCGGTGACGCATAGCCACACACCTCGTGAGTTTTTGCTAAGGGGCGGGATAATTATCGCCAGTTGAGCTTTAGTTTCGTGAACAATTTATTGCTCTGTAGTAATTGGCCGCTTGTGCCTTTTGCACTTGCACAACTGGTTATCAAACTGCTTTCACGACAGACTTCGAGTCTCACGTTACAATGAAGCGTTCATCCCTGTCGATAACTGAAGATAAATCTGATTTTCACGATTACTTCTCTAATTACTACCTCAAGCCAATCTAAAACGCGTTCCTGGGTGTTAGAGGCAACACGGAACAAATGGCTTAAAAGCTGCTTCTCTGTTACGCTTGAAAATTTTCAAACGCATTTCGTGAAACACATATTGCTCAAGCTTGTCGACGTAACTTTTTCCAACTGATTTTGATCGTACTCTCAAACGTCAAACATTTTTTTTTCTTCAAAACGCTTTTTTGTCTTGTCGCGGCCCATTGTCGGCTGCATCTACACTCTTATTCAAGTACCGTATAACGTCCGGCACATAAACGGCCCATTTTTATTCCACCACAACGTACTGCATATAAGCGGCCCTTCAATCGCCATTAAGCGTGACAAATTCTGCGGTGACGGATTGGGCCCGCTATATGCGGCCGCGAGCGGTCGCAACGCTTATATGGAGCCCGAGGCGGAAATGGCTCGAGCGGACGCAACGCTTATATGGGGCCCGACGCGAAAGGCGGACGCAACGCTTATATACAGAGCCCCGCCTCCCTGACCTTCGCCTGTGTGAAAAGCCACAAATACGTTTTATTTTTAATAAAAATTATGGCGTGTAGCATATCACGACACTGCTGCCACCTACATTCTTTTTGGTTTAGACTGTAAGCTAACAGTTGCAACAGGTCTCGTACTGCCGGCGCACCACCAGCTTCCCGTGAACACACTGTACCGTGAACACATGTGTGTGCCGCGCTTACATGTTTATCGTGTATTGTGTGCGTTTATTGCGTGCTTATCGTACGCGACATTCGTCGACTGGGCATTTTCCGCGTGTTGGGGCGTTCTCCTGCCTTGATCCAGTGGCGGATGATGGTCGTTGTTCGTTGCCACTCAACACAGCCTCACGGGACGCACAGCTTTGTGTCCGCGCTCAAAAGTGCTTTCTTGCTTCGTTCATCGATTACTCACGTTGATCGAGTGATCGAGTGTACTTCCGAAGACAATCCGCGTCCGAGTGTTTTGACAAGCGGCGACCGCGGTTCACAGGAGCGGAAGCTTGAGCCTTTTGACGAGCGACTGTGCCAAACTTGGGTAAGTTGAAGAAGGTCGCTGAACTACGTAACTTTGTTACTTCATTGCATGGCAACTGTTTGCAGGAACCGTCGTGTTGGCACAGCGAGGATGATCAACAGATACCCGATAGGCAGGTATGTTTTGTGCTTTGGGTGCTCTTATATACACCACCATAAATGACATGTTTGAAGGATGCGCATTGCGCTACGCAATCTTATGCTTCGATCATGCAGGCCTCGTGTCGTTGTGCTGTTATTCCTTGACTGTTTACTGTACGAGATCATCGCTTGAGAGTGTTTCTAGAATCCCTTGTCGCCGTTAGAAAGTGTGTGCTTTTAAACACATGGGGTCGTCCCATAATGTTTTCACTGTGGTGATGCGAGAGTTCACCAAACTCGGCAATAACACGCAAAATTATCACAAGACTGGGGACGTGATAGAGGGGCGTAGCCAAGGGGGGTGTTGGGGGGGTTCAACCCCCCCCCCCCCCCCGAAATTTTTCAGTTTTGCTTGCGTATATAGGCACGCACACATACAAACGCACGCACGAACCTACATAAAGTATGGTTGAACCCCCCCCCCCCCCCGAAAAAATTTCTGGCTACGCCCCTGACGTGATAGCAAAACACACAGCCCTGACACGCGCACACGATGATGGATATGTTTTCGTGGTTGCGTCCCCGAGCTTTTCGCCAGAAATCCATGCAGTTGTTTTGTGGTTAGGATTTTAACCTAGCTGCCTCATAAATGTTTTAAAGGAGCTCACTCGAAGTAATGTATTTGAGTGAATTACGTTACGTACTGGTACTAAGTGCACACTCCAACAAATGCGTACTTAATGTGAAGAAGCACATGTTTATATCAAATAGTGTTAGCAGACGAATATGTCAATTCAATTAGGTTAATTAAGCTAACACATGCTACTCTTTGTTTCAATAGAAAATATGCGTGAGCTCGTGTTCTGCCATTATATATTTTTTCTTAGCATCTTTAAGCACACGAGGTTCTCTATCACAAATAACTTAGATTGTGCTCATGTTGCGAGAATGTTGCTTTATTGTGTGGTGCTTTAAGTTATTGTATTTTCACGCTTTTTTTTTACTTAGCATAGCACCAATATTGCTCTCTTACTTAAATGCATAACCAAGGTTTAGTATGCAGTGATTTAGGGTTTATTGAGCTTTGTAAGGTCATAAATTAAATGAAAAAGATCTCAATTCTCATATATGTTTCCAGAAGTTCACGGAAAGTTGGAAAATATTATCGGTTTTGTGAAGGCCTTACATAACTTAAAATGAAATCAAATTGACAGCTCAACTCTACAAGACAAACTACACGGGAATTCCCTTTAGAGAACCAAAAGTTTGTTCCCTGAATGGCTTACATTCATGATGCAATACAATATGCATGGCTCATTCCCACCTCACACCAAGTGCACATGGACCACGCACACTCTTTCATTTTTTTTATATTTCGATAAAAGTGTGCATATCGTTATTTTCATGTGGATCGCCCATAGGGCTATGTGCATATTTCGGGTATTCCTTACAGTCTTGGGCAATAACTAGTTACTAGTAACGCGTTACCGGTAACTAGTTACTTTTTCGGTAACTTGTAACTGTAACTAGTTACTTTTAATTTATAGGAACTTGTAACGGTAACACTGTTACTTTTTTTACAGAGTAACTGTAATGGGAAATACCGTTACAGTTACTTTCCCATATCCTCTCCACCTTTCATCTTTCCACAGCACGGCTCCCCTACCAATTTAGGGGTGGAGGTCGCTTAGAGAATTATCTACCCTGCAGAAGACCGAGGTCAGCAGTCAGTCTTTAACACAACTTAAGTTTACTTGTAAACTACATGTCGTAAGTCAATCATGTTGGAACTGAACAACTTGCTAAATTCAAGTAGTTTTTTTTTTCCGGCGTATATATATCCTTTTTGTCACTTGAGCTTCTAGCTCGGTTCTTGGTGTACCGGTGGAACATCACGACGCCAAGTTTATATTCTCCTTCGTCCGAGGCTGCGCAATAATCGTGTTTGACTGACGGCTAGAAAGCAGCAGAGCGCGAAACGGTTGAGAGGCACAAATACTGTGAACTAAGTAATTTTTCAAAACCCTCTTTGAAACTAATTGTAAAAGGTTTACTCCAACCTAATACAACAATTATTAACAAAATCACATGGACGTTTTGCCTCCTACGCATGTGACATCCTCAGTATACACTGGCAACAAGAAAAGAAAAGGAAAAGAAAGAAAAAAATTTGCGGAGATCGACCAGTGTCCCATATGTCCGTGTAAACCTGTAGGGGAATGTGGTTGTTGCATGTATAGTCGGATACAACTTTGGAAGTCAGCGGCATTTTCTCCTCAAAGGCAGATGAACACAAGCCTGCACCAATGGGCGCGCACTCGGGACGGACATCATGAGCGGGATGGCGGTGGCTTCGCCTTTGGAGAACATCGGCGCGTGCATGAGCGGGACTATTTCTTTTCTTTAGTCTCTCCTGACTTCTTAAGTTGTATCCGACTATAGTTACTATATATGCTACGACATGGCTCCTAAGGTGCCATATACAGTAACTATATTGCAAGCCGACGCGTCGCGGCGAATGAACCGCGATTCCAGGAGTTCCTTCCCCTCACCTTCGTTCACGAGCCAGCGTCGTCACAGTGTTTACGTCAAAGCTATGCCCTGTTCTCCGGAAGTGTTAAACAAGCTCCATCTCAGAATGCGTTGCATGAGTTGCTTTAACAACATCCCGTTTGCCTTCTTTAAGCCTCGTTGATTCTTTCCTTCCCATTTCGCCGATGCAAGTCGCGTCGCAATGCCCGCATCGGGCTTGTATATCACCCTACTCTGATCGTCTGCAGGTGTGCAATCTTTGGGTTTCGCGAACACATGCCCCAGAGTATAACGGGACTTAGAAACGGTTTGTATGCCCAGCGGACGCAAAGCTAACCGAACAGGGTCTGATACACCTTGAACATATATATGGAACAGACACAATGGACGTCGTCTTCATTCGCTCACACACTCTCCGTTGCTATTTGCATGCGCTTCTGGGTGTCGTTAATAAACATCCTATGATACTGCTGTCGTTCTAGTGCATCAACCACATTTTCCATTTTGAGTATCAGAGGACATTTGTTATTGTTATTTGCAAATAAATTCCCTTTTTACCAACGGTGCATGAACAAACAAAATTGATGCAACAAAATGAGGTGTACACAACAAATGCTTGTGTTTGGCCCCCTATTAGGTTTACTTCGTCTAGGGTTTTACCACGTGCAATTTTTGACTGCCCGCATGCCTTCATACATATTAATAAATGAATTCTATCGTTTGGTTTGTAATCTATTATTTATTTATACAGTAACGGAAAAGTAGCGACGTTACTTCGTCACAGTAACTGCAACAAAGTAACGACGTTACTTGTCACAGTAAGTGTAACTGTAACAGGTTACTTTTGGAAACTCTGTAACTGTAACTGTAACAGTTACTTTAACAGAGCCAATGACTTCACCCATCAAGCACGTGTTTTTCAGACACCCCTCTCAATATCACTTAAATTCCACATGTGGGCTTTTAAAAGTACGCCGCCCGCTTTCCCCGCCTGTAGTTGCCTTACCCACCATCTTCTGCAGCCCTTGTGAGGGCTAGACGTGCCGCCCTTCTGCAGCCTTTCCAAGTGGCTTTCATACTCCACTCTTTTTTTTTTGCCTTTGACGGCTCTCGCTCAGTAGACCCCCCCCCCCCCCTTTCCATTTTTTTTTCTTTTTTCTCTCCTTTTTCTTGCTTTTTTTTTTTCCTTCTTTGCAAGCTCCCCTTACTTCTGAGATGAGAGGCCTGAGCGCCGTTGCAAACTTTCTTGAAATGATGTGGCAAGGGCTACACTCCTCTCTCTAGTTTTCTCTTTCCAGGCAGCAATTACCAACAGCGACAAGCACCACCCGCTAGACATGACGTCAACACTAACCCTTTAAAACTAACACGCCAAGGATGACAAGGTGCCTTCGATAAAGCTAGGTCCCCCTATGGAAACGTCGGCCAGCCTGTCTGAGGCACTTTCTCCTGTTTGAAACCCTATCCCACTTTTTTGGCTTAGGTAACTGTAACACTGTTACATTTTACTGGTAACGTGCCCATGACTGATTGCTTACTGTGTACATGCGTGAATGTTGAACACACAATGGCACTCTTTCAATAGTCTGCAAGTGGCTGGTCCACTAATACCTGTTCTTATTGCACCCTGATCCCTTCATTCAAGGATCGATCTCTTTAATATATGAATATAGACTTGCCTGAGGACATGTTTGGTACTCACTATCTGTGTGTGGTTGGGTTTGTCTTGAGTGAAAATCAACATTTCCTTGTGGTATCTATATGCATGTATCAGCGATGAGAGCTGTTCATGGCACCGACACAGAGGACAGATTGCAGTACAAGATAGGAGCATACTTCCTGCAAGCCCGGGCAAGCCATAATGAGTGGTAGGCATTTCTTTTCATCACTAGATTGCGACAGTTTGGACACATAGCACCTATAGACCTTATGCAAAATCTGCTGCCATCTAGCGGCCCGCTGTGTGCATTTCCGCCATGTTGAAGCTAACGCGCGCTCCGCATGTATGACAAGGAGCGTACATATCAACGTGTGGCGGCTGATAAGAACGAAAATGCCAACATATTTTCGAGTGCTGTGTTGCTGAGATTGAGGAAATTGGGATGCTGAAAGAAGGTTTGCAGGAACCAAGCCTCCATGTTAGTACATTTCCTCGTGGCCGACGAGAATCAGCAGATCGTTCCGTTGCTTCGGTTACTGCTTACGACTAACGCCGTGTTTCCGTTCGCCGTTAATATATGTGGTATGTGACAGCATCGGCACTCATCAGAGAACACTCTTTCATGTCATGCCAGAACAAGAAAGTTTTCACACCGTGTGCTTGCTGCAGGCAAAAACCCGCTTCGTGTACGAGCTTCAAAGCTGCATCGCGGCTACTCGCGCATGCCTGCGCTGCTGTGATATAGCTTGTTTATTAAATTGCGATAAACAGTTACATGTTAGACAGATAGCTCGTGCGCGTCATTGATTTGCAGCGGACGGACCGATTGTGCTGGAGCGTGTTGTTTGTAGTTTGTTTTCGATGGTGGAGTTAACAAGGGTAGCGTCTGGTGGGATGCTTTGCGTGCGTATTTCTTCACTATGCGTATTTTCAAGCATTTCATGTGGTATCACTGCCAGGTTCAGAGGGTTGCCGGATGTCCCTGACCGCCCCCACCCCTTACTTTTTTTTTGTTAACTTATACCCCAGGAAGAGCAAATCAGGTTCTCCCAAAAGCTGATCCCCCCTCGGCAACATCCTCTGTACACTCCAGTTTGCTATGAAATGTTAACAGTGCTTCAAGTGCGTGGTACTTTTTATATGAAACTAAATAAAATGCTGTTCCGGGAAATGTGCTACATTCTACCGTGGGTGCGCTACGCTGGTTACGCGCTGAGGCGGTTTCAGTCGGCGAAGCAAAACTGCCTTGCCGCAACGGGTTTAAATTGTAAAGCACCAGTAGGCCCCTAAAGCGACAATGTGAACACGAATATTCTTGGCGTTTCCTGTTATATAGGATATCGGAAGGATATTCAATAAAATACCAGCTGATCGGCATCTACTTCTAGGAGACACTACACTTTTCATGTTCACTTTCCACGTGCATGAGATGCGCAATTTTCTGCATTTTAATCGCACGGTAATTCTGTACATAACATAGGTCGGATGACTACAACAGCGAAATAATATTATTTCAAAGATAAAAAGAGGACAACGTTTTATTTAAAATTAGATGGACACTACGTCGGCTCGACATAGGCTGTCCCTCATGAAATATGCTTTCAATTGGGTCAACTGCACTTTCTTACCGTCATCGCTGCGCCTAGCCGCGCTAAATAAAGCCTCTTCCCAACCATCCTACATTATACAAGCATGATATTCAGATAGCTAACAACGCTTTATTCGCTACACTGAAAACAGACAGGCCAATTTGTAACCTAGCGCAGAGCTTCATTATCGACGACGACAGGCCTGCACGTGACTCGCAGTGTCAAACTTGTACCTTCTTCTCGCTGTGAGGCGGTTCTTTACACGTAATAACCGTCAACGTAAAAACTAGGAAATGCCGGTAACGTGTACAGGCCCTGCCGACATTTTTATGCCCTGATTGCCGACTACCAAAGCGGATACAAGCAAGAAGTGATAGCGGGCGACAGCAATAGAATTCGGGCACAAGCCTCCAACATGGCGCCGAATCGTTAGCTTCGTCAAACCTCCAACAGATGGCAGCACTTTTGCATAAGGTCTATTGATATACAGCATATACTGGCCTTTAGCTTAGGAGTGAGAAACGTACCTTCTGCAACTTCAGTGCAATGCATATTATTTAGTTTGCCTTCCTTGAACATGGAACGTCGAATAGTTTGTATTGTTGAGCTTGTAATCTTTGAACATGGGATGTCGCTAGAGCCAACGTTTTGAAACTTGGAGTTGTCTTCATAAAGGGAGCAACTGTTAATTCTTGATGTTGCCATCTTGATGAAGGCAAGTCTACTCGTACAAGAGTTGGCTGCAGTGACATACCGTTTGAAGATTTTTTTCGTCTCTTCAAGCCTCCTCCATCTTCCATCGAACATCTGTGTTGTTTGTGCTGCCATGAAACTGTGGTGCAGCTGCCATGAAAAAAAAATTGGGCGTGCGCAGGCACAGCTCCATCGAAGAAAAATAATTATTTCTTTGTTAAAGATAGTGAAGGCACACTAATGCAATCTCAGCCAAGATTATTAATAGTTGCTGACTCAATTTTAATGTAGTAGTTTCGTTGCTGTGCATACGCACGATGAAACTCTCATCAAAAAGTGGGAAGCAACCACACATGCTCCAGTGTTCAGCTAACCAGTCATCACTGCCTTTCTTTATGTTTCAGTCTCCCTGAGCCTTTCTTTGATACACTGCCCCATTTGCCCACATAATGCTTATCCCATCATCTGATAAACGATGCCTTCCTTACAGAGCACATAATGTGTCCTGTGATTCCTATTGCAGCCAAGTGAGTGTCTGGGTTGCAACCTTTTCATAGTTTAGCACGCTTATTTGAGGCCGTGAACACTATGGATGATTGCCCGAGCACCAACCGTTCTATATTGTCGGATATCCCGTGCAGGTATGACATAGTGGCAAACAATTTTGGCCATCACGATTAGCCATTTCTTTGGCCTGGCAGCTGGAAGGTGTTTGTTTAGTAGGGCTTCTGCAGCCAATACAGCAAGGGGAGCAGGATATCCTGCTTGCATCCAGCGAGTTCTTGAAATCAAGCCTCGTCCACAGAAATAGGAACATGATTATTTAGTACAATATGCAAGCACATAAGTTTTTAAATGTTTTAGATATGAGGATGACTGCGTCTTTCTTTATTAAATACCAAAGGTTCTTTCGAATCTGAAGCCACTAACATATTAACACTGGCACATGATTACTAACACCCACTGGTGCTTACCCACGAGCATACGGGCAAGGATTACCATATCAGGTCCTGAATGTACAATTTCATTTGTATAAAAAAGGCATGAGCTAGTTATACGAACTGAGGGAAACAAGCCATTGCTG